>NC_056734.1:858316979-858621979 GCF_019279795.1 Protopterus annectens
GAATGCATAGAATAATGTAGAATACATGTGAAGAGCATTACATCTATGAGATGAACTGGAAAGACAAGTGCTGTGAGACAGCAATGCTACTGATCAGCTGCACAATTCCAAGTAATATGGCAAACAATTTTAGTGATGAATTATAGCGTTTTCTTTTATGGTAGTTTTTTTTTCTACTACTGCTTTTAGAACTGACCGAGTTTAAATTTGTGACTGTAGAAAAAAAAAGTGTAGTTATACAATATTATGGATTCAGGGCAGCCACAGTGGTGCAGTGGTTAGAGTTGCTGCCTCCCAGCAAGAGGTTCTCCGGTTCAATCCTCAGCTGGGGTGCCTTCTGTGCGGAGTCTGCATGTCCTCCCTGTGGTCGCGTGGGTTTCCTCCGGGTGCTCCGGTTTCCTCCCACATCCCAAAGACATGCTGTAGGTGAATTGGACACTCTAAATTGGCCCTAGGTGTGAGTGTGTGCATGTATGTGTGTGCCTTCTGTGGAAGGTTGGGTGCCGGGCTGGCAACTCGACATTGTAAAACTCCACTGCCAATCATGAGCGGACAGGTGATCCGCTGTGGTGACCCCTAACCGGGAAAAGCCGAAAGAAGAAGAAGATATTTGTGGTCTTTGTTCCCTGTGCTTAGTTATGATCAAGCTCCTGAGATAAGATTTGTGTCTAGTTTTGCAGGCCCATAGGGGTACAGTTATTCTCGATTTCCTTTTCCTTGACAAGTCAGACTGTGCAGCCAATGCAAGAATGAGAGATTTAAACCTTCATTAGTAAATAAATAAATAAATAAACAAATAATTAGATAGCTTTATCACCCATTACCACTCCCTGCCCCTGCTCTGAAAAAGGCTCCTCCAGCATGTGAAGCAATATGATTTCCTGTCATCCTTCAGATGTAGCTTGCATTATTGGATGGGTGTCCTTAAATTTTCACCGGGATTTATAGGCATCATTCTCCTTGTAAAGGGTGACAGACCCTGCAAATGCATATTGGAAATGTGTACTTGGCTTCCGGTCTGACTTGCAATGTATATATTATGATCTTAGAACAATACTGACATATGACTTTTTGGTGGTGGGGTAGAAATTCAAGCTAGATTGCTTTGGGCGGTGTCTGTGCATCTATCAATGGCTATTTCTCACTTTTCGATTTGTTCGTATTAAAGACTCTTGTGTTGTCTACAGGAATTTCAGCAATTTATTCTTGCACATAACTTCTCTTTTAATTATAAGTAATATCATCGCTGGCATCATTACTAGTAGTAGTACTGCTGCTGTTTAGCTTCATTATTCGAAGTTCCAACATGTGCAACTTGTTTTTTATACAGTGAATTGTAGAGCACAAGAAACATTTTTGAAAGTACATAATGCTGACATTGTCAGATAAATGTTGTTATTGCTAAGCTGTTGACCATGTAATTAACCCACAGAACAATATCTGAGTTATGTAATAAGAAAATGTTGCTATATACTTCCATCAAGGCTATTTCAACTATTTTCTCTATTCAACTGTTTCTCGTGAATCTTTTCATCAGTGTGTTATTTATATCTCTGTTGCACATCACCTTATTCTGCTTTTAATTAATACATTTCATCTCTTCATTGTCCAGGTTTACATTATGTATAAACAAACTGCTATTTTACTCTGTTAGTAAAGTGATGCCGTATCGCACATGTTTATATTAATATGGTGGTGACCCCTGAGAATCCAAACTTCTCAAAATGTCAGGAAACTTAAATAGGATTTCACCTGTTTCTTCAGTCTTCACATTAATTGAGAATGATTTTCTGACAAGTTTCATCCCAAAACTGGTAGGTAGCCCCAGCACAGACATTGCTTCTGCATCAGAACTTCAACTGTGATCACATGAAATTGATTTTAAATTCCCACAGCTATTACATCTTTCTCTAGCAGATGGAGTGATGGGCAGAGTAAGAAATTAATCATACTTTCAACTTCAGAAGGAACTTGCTGGAATGACTACTACACATGCTGGTAGGTATAATGCTGCACTGAGCCCAAGTGTCCAGCTTTTCTTTGAAAGTTTGCATTGTCTCATTAATGCTTAAATTCATGTTCTGGTCCTTATCACCAGATGTGTCAATCTCTGTTTCCTATCCATATGCTTCTTTTGCTTTCTGCTCTTCTATATTTATTGAATATGTGCTTGTACGTGCTTTTCCTTTTAGTGTATACTTTTGTGAAATAAATACAGTGTGTCCAGCTTCCATTAGCATAAATAGAATATCTGTAAGTCCTGTCCCATCCCATGTGCTTCCAGATGGGTTCGCCCAGCTGTTACATCATTCTCATTGGAAACTTTCTAAACTAACTGCTCTGAGTAGAAGCAGAAGTTCGGTTATAGCTTTCATTTGCTTCTTGCAGTTAGGCTAATGGTTTGCAAATATAAGAGATACCCTCCAAATTATATCTCCTCTCTTGTAGCAATGGATTCATTCCTCAGATATAAGAAACAAAGCATCTACCTTCATTTTGATCAGTCAACTCCATCACATTACAAACTTTGGTAATTTGTCAGTAAAAGAAAAATAAATCCTTAACTGGTTCTTGACTATATTTTGATCAGATGGCAATTGTGAATTCATGTCAAAACAAGTGAATGCCAAGCTATGAACACACCACTGACAAAGCAACCAAATTAAAATTAAGCACAACGTTAAAAACCACAATCAATGAAAAAGATAACAAAAGCAAATAAAACAGTGATTTTTCAAACCCTCTGCACCCCTCCAAACTCCCTTACTTGAATATATTAATTCCATGGTCACATAACCATTAAGAACTAACAATGTTCACCAATATATAAAATTTCTCCAACACTGCAGTGCAAAAGACAACAAAATCAAACTGCAACCACAGTTCAAGCAATACAATTCACAATCACTTCTCTGTGCTCTGTCTCTCTCACAGTCAAGCCATAAAATCTAACCAATGCAGCAATGGGCCACATACATTTACTTCAGATCCCGCATCCAGTCTGTTGTCAGTAGCAACACTTGTTATAAATATAATTCTGTCAGTGTGCTCCAACATGTCTGTAACAAAACATTTTTTGGTAATTTTTATTTAAAAGTAGTCATTTTGTTAAAATTGCAATAGCTGTTGCCGAATGCTAGAAAATATATAATTGATTCTATTAGCCTTCATGACTCTCTGACTTAACATATCCTCAACGTTTAGGATATTTACCCATCAACTACAAAAATGGCAAAAGATCTTAACTGAAAATGGATTATGATGTACTTAAAGTTACAGAACAAAACTTTGCATTCTAGTTTAGATCATTCCTGTTTTCTTGTAACCTGCTTACCCAATTTCAGACATTATCAGTAGAGCTGAGAAATTATGGCGACCAAGATTAAAAATTGTAAAATTATACTTCATATTACATTAGAGCAGATCATTAGGCAATAGTTTCATGCTTTCAGACTACCAGTGACATCAAAAACTTTAAGGAAGGCATCAGATCTGTAGTGTAGTGGGATGAAGTCCTGACTACACTCCATAGGATTTAGATTCAGTTAGTGAAGCATATGTTGAATAAGATGGATAGAGAGAGGTTGGATAGAAAGGCCAAGGTTACTGTATCCATCCTGAGTTGGAGGGAGTCGATCAAACGTGTTACGACTGCCACCTATGGGAAGAAGCAGTGCTGTGAATGAGTGTACAAGGACATGTAATATGAACTAGCCAATTAACTGCATGCTTTCCAGCTGAGCACTATGTGTGGAAACCTGTACTTGCAAAAAGCTCACAATAACAAGGCATTGTACTATACCTGTTAAGACAATCCATGTAAAACAATGTGGTTATACCCTGGATTCTCCTGGTAAGAAACTTTTGTGGGCAATCCAACTGTTTCATATTTTGCTTGGACACATGCTGATGGAGGTGTTATACTCAATGATGGTTTTGATAAGGGCTGAATAAAGTGCCACTATGACTTCCTTGGACTTAGATGCTGTGCCCTTACTTATAAGTTAGGTGACAAAGAATGATTTTCTTACTACCTTCGCCATATGTTGTTCAAGGCCAGATTACTATGTACATATATTTTCAAATCCCCGACTACTGAGTCAATTCTTAGGGGTGACTTATCGATGCATGATTTGTCCTGGGTGGCAGTTTTATCAAAAGACACTATAATGAATTTCTTGTCATTGAGTTTTATTCTATAACATTGGCACCAGTCATTTTTCTGCGTTAGACCATCTTTTAAAATGTAGTGTCATGAAGGAATCTATGAATGCTCCCAAGTTGCCATCTTCTGAGAACTTTGTCAGCCAAAGGCCCTTGACATTAACCTTTACCTCTGAGAAGTAGATGCCAAATAGGGGAGGTCACAGCATGGACCCCTGAGGTATCACACTGGTAACCAGTCTTTTAGTGGAGGTGGTATCACCAGTCCTGACCTCCTGGGTTTGTCTGTGAGCCAGCTCACAATCCAGTGAGTGAGGTAGGGTTTTATGTCCAGTTCCATGAACTTGTCAATAATACCTGAGTTGGGAATTGAATTGAATGCCTTAGCCAGTTCCAGATAGGTGGTATGCACCATGTACCTCTCATTCATTACCTTGGTGACCTTCTCAAAGAAGTCCACCAGGTTTAGTAGACACGATCTTCCATTGACAAAGCCAAACTGGGCTGGGTCCAGTGTATGAAGGTTGTCTGTGTCTTTGTAGATCATTTCCATGATAATTCATTCTATGGCTTTGCATATGAGATGAGTGAGAATAATATGTCTCTAGTTTCAATGGTCAATTGATAGTCTACTCTTGTGAAGTGGGATAACCATTGCAGTCCTCCATTCATGTGATATAAAGCCTTTTTTGAGACAATAGTTGAAAAGTTACTCAAGTTTTTCTGATAGGGCATGTTTTCAGCTATTTAGGAAGCATCCCAGGATACTGTCAGGGCCCATTGAGGCTGTGTTTTTGGCCTTTGTGTGTGCTACCAGGACTTGCTTCCTGTTTATAGCTGGGGAGGTTGTGCTACTAGGTATTTCATGGAGGAAGGCAGAGGAAGTGGGGGGGCCTGAAGTTTGAGATGAATTTGTTAAACAGCAGATTCACTATGTTGCTCTGCTGACTGAGTGGCACCACTGACCAACAGTTCGGCACACTAATGTGTGCTGCCTTTGAGGTTTGGACATAGCTGTAGAAGGCCTTGTGTTTATATTTAGTCCTTGAGATTATCTTGATCTTGCAATCGGCCTTGATAGACTTAATTAGTGCTCTTAGTTTCTTGTTTAGTTTAATTAGAGGGCTGCTATCATTATGGGAATTGTTCTTCCTGATTTTAGCAGTGACTTTCTTCCTTTTGTTATATACCCTATTAAGGATAGGATTTCACTAGTGTGCTTTGTTTTAGAGTTTGTTTTCAGCTTACTTCTAGTAGGTACAGCGGCCTCTATACAGTCATTTACATGGTTGTACAGAGTCTCTGAGAGTAATTCTGCATAGGTTGTTGTGAACCATGGTGCAGTTTGGTTTGGAATAGGGGTTTGCTAGGGTTACTAAATTCATTTTTATTTTAAAGGAGACAGCTTTGTGGTCTGAACTCGCTAGTGAGGACATGACAAGGGAAGGCCAGCACTTTCCATATTGGTGAGTACCAGGTCCAGTATGTTTGAACTTCTTGTGGGTGTATGCACCATCTGGACAAGGGTAATTGCATTAATAAATTACAGGAATCATTGTGCCTGTGAGCATGAGACAGTGTATGTTTCCCAGTCTATAGACAGGTAGTTAAAGACTCTTATAAATAGGATATTTGGTTTAAATGTGAGTGTCTCCAGTAGGTCTAGGTATGAGCTATGGGATTCTAAGGAAATAGACGATGACGTACAGCTTACTATGATATGTTATGAGAGTTTGTCTATAGTTATTTGCATGTGGATAAAGTTCAGGGCATCATCTTTTTTAACCAATGTAAAGTCATGCTTGTTGCGAATATAGATTGAGACTCCTCTACCTTTAATCCCTATCTGTGCAGTTGATGGTCTAAATGTGTGGAAGAGACAGAAGCCTTACAATTTTGGAGTATTTTCTGTGGATTTAAACTCTGTTTCAACGACAACACAGATGTCTATATTCTCCAGAGTGAGAAGAGGTTGTATGGTGTGGAGTTTCTTGTTTTGGTTCCTGGCATCGAGCAGGAACACCTTTAGTTTTCTTTGAGTTTCTTGCTATGTCAATAGGTTTGCTAATTTGGCTTTGCCTAAAAAAGGCTCTAAGGGGGTGGATAAAGTTTTAGCCAATATTAGAAAGCCTAGGGACAACAGGTGTAGACCATCCTTTGAAAAACAACTTTTGTTTGTTTTCTTCTCCAGCTATATTTCTAGACACATAAAAACACTAGCAATGTACTGTGGCCAGGGCAGAGACACAGTGAGCTAGCCATGATACTTTGTAATAAGAAGTACTATGATGCATCATTTGCCATGATTAAGTCAGCCTGCTTCCTGTAATCATTTTAAATCAAATAAAACAATATTTCATGCATATAGCATCTCACAAGTCATATAAAAAGTTCTTATAAAACTGTAGAGAGCTTGATGTGTATTTTCTTCCTTCATCAAGCCAGCTGATACACTCAATCTCAGTGGATCAGATTCTAACAAAGTTACTGTTTTGGTATAAAAGGCTTTGTGGATTTTTGAGTGACATGCTGTAATTTTCTAATGTGCTGAAGTTTACATCTAGCAAGATGTGAAACTCTTGAGGAATACAACCAAATGTATATGTACTGTCACCACTAAAACTTCCATTCTGCCAAAGCTCATGATATAACTCACCATTTTCTGATTTTTTGCAGCTATTATACAGAAAGAAAATGTCATTTATAGCCTTATAATTGCAAATCCTAAGGCAAACTTATTTTTCTTGTGGAGAGACTACTATGGTTTGCAAAGTAAGGATTGAAAAACTTTTATTTTCTTCCTCTTAATGACTTAATAAAATTCATCCATCCTCAGCCCCTTTTCCCATTTTGCACATGGGGTCAGGGTATCAGTTCAGCAGTGACAATCATCTTGAGCCAAGGTTTACATCACCAGGTGGCTGCCTGCAGCAGTAGTTCATTTGTACCACTCACTCGCATACACACTCTCACCTAAGGCCAATTTAGAGTGTCCAATCCACCTACTGCATGTCTTTGCAATGTTGAAGGAAACCAGAGCACCCAGAGAAAACC
Source organism: Protopterus annectens (assembly GCF_019279795.1). Lineage (NCBI taxonomy): Eukaryota > Metazoa > Chordata > Ceratodontiformes > Protopteridae > Protopterus > Protopterus annectens. The sequence goes on from NC_056734.1 coordinate 858,324,198, forward strand.
CACATGACTGCTGGATTACATACAGACTCTGCACAGAAGGCACCCCAACTGAGAATCAAGCTGGAAAACCTCTTGCTGTGAGGCGGCAACTCTAACCACTGCACCACAGTCACCACCCAAATTACTTAGTGCAAATCATGACAAAATACTAAGAAATGAATAGTTGGCGTAAGAAATGAATAGTAAAGCACTCGATGTGGAACAGTGGAACACATCAAAAGAAACAGTATTGTATCGCATATGACAGCACAGGAAAATTATTTAAAACGTTTTTTTTTTTTGGAAAGTGCAAATAGTTTTGGAGTTGATACAGAATAACTGACATACATTCCATTCAACATAGAGTATATATGCAGCATAGTGTATGCCAGCCTCATATGTTCACAGTGACATATCTGCACTTGCATTCCTGAGCCAGTAAGATGCATACATCAAAATCACACTACATTTCATTACATCTGCTGTATACACCTGGTATGTATTATTGCTTTATATGGACATTCATGTATACTTTAGAAATGTCGAAATAACCATCCACACAATATAAGCCTTACAGATATATAATACCAAACACAATACTTTCATATAGTCTGTGCATGTCTCTAGTGTACGTATCATATACCTGAGTTAGTCTATTCATAAAACTAATCGGATAGCCAATATAGCCTTTAATATGCATTATTAAAACTGTGTGACAGACAGTAATTCTTCAAAATGTAGTTTCCTGAGCCCTAAGCTGCTATTTATTCACCTTAGCATGCTTTCCATTAAAACGTGGCTTATTTACTTTACATGGTCTGGAACTGTATTATACTTATGTGGAACAATGTACCATTCAAGACTAGAAAGTTATCACATTCTTGTGTTAGGGACTGTCTACAAGTTTTTCACAATGCTGTGGCAATATGCATATTTATAACAAACATCTCGATATTTATAACTTGAGATTCTACAAGAGACAAGTGACAATTATTAATTCAGAGAGCATAAAAATAATAGCATCTGTATCACTGTATCTGAGTGTTTACAGGACTCTGTTTTTAGGTGAACAGAAAATGTTTACAATGATGTCCATTGTAAGCATGATGAAAGGAGATGCTGCCAGCTCAGCTAGCTGGAATTTTGTAAATAATTATAAGTCATTTGTGAATATTGAAATGATTTACATAAGATGCTTGTGTTACAACTGTATTAGAACTGTATGTCATGTGTATATCAAACTGGTTTGTACAGACATGCATGTTGAAAATGTATTTTATAAAGTGTTTGTGTTTGAAATGTAGCCACAGTGTGTCCTGATGGAAGAAAGCTGAAATGTACATGCATTTTTATAACTGTCTAAATGTATATATTTTAACAGTGGAAACTGTAATATGGGAGGTTAATTTCAGTCCAGCAAATTTTAGGAAAATTGCTGAAATTAAATTACTTTATAAGCTACGCAATATCTTTCAGTTTTCATTACAGCTAGAGACACAGAGTCTGTGCTGAAAAGCTTTCTGTATTGTCTTTAGGGTGAATTAATTACTACTCTTGAAACCAATTGTTTTATGACTTTCAGCATCTGCCGAAGATCTGAGGTCTATGTACTTTCACAAGTAGATGCTAAAAACTTCCAGCTTCTAGCAGTTGAGGGTTTCACCTAGGAACAAGAGTCAGATGATCAGAAATGGTGTAATTCTGCAAGCTAGCCCAGCAGTAATATTTGCAATATTAATTTGAGAAGTCTCTTCATGAAACAGAGCATTCTGCATTCTGTTCTGGAACTGACAACAACTAGAAGATCCATTCACCACATCTGCCTTGCTCTAATAGTAAGTTACTAGGGAATAGTAATTATCTTAGATACAGTCAGGAATATAGTAAAGCTTAGTTTAGATCTTTTTCTTTATTTATTTGAGACAGCAATGTTGTTTTAAATATTTTCTGTGGTTTTGAACTCTGATGTCATTGTGAATATATGTTTAGTATTGTCTTGTTCTTTTATTATTTATTATTAAATATATTTAAACCTTTTATTGTGGATGATTTGTGTAGAGATATTTAAGTTCTGCAAGTGCTTGCCTATTTATTTGGTGACACTGTGTGGGCCACTCCTAATAGCCTTGCTCATGGCCAAATTACCGTTTGTGTTAACATTAATATTACACAGTAAGATTGGACACCCTTTGTTAAGGGCCTTAAAGTAGCTGATAAGGAGTTCTTGTGGCAGTGAGAACTACCTTAAAGTCCGGGCAGAAGAGGGCATAGCTAGTAAACCTGTGCCAGCCTTTCCCTGGTGTGTGTGTGTGTGTGTGTGTGTGTGTGTGTGTGTGTGTGTGTGTGTGTGTGTGTGTGTGTGTGTGTGTGTGTGTGTGTGTAAAACAAATCTCCAAGAGTGTATGTGTCAGCTACTTGGGCAGGGACATGAAGAACTGGTTGGACAGAGAGAGTGTTGGACGACTTGGCTTGGAGCCCTGGCTAAGGACTCAACTTTATAGCTATGGCAGTGGAGAGTCTTACTGGGATCCAGAGAAAGAAGTAGAAACCAGCCCCAGACTGATTGTGGTCTCTGTATGCTTTTAAGGGAAATTGTACTTGATGCAGAGAGCTGCATCTGGAAATACTGTGTGTGTACCTGTCATCCTCCCAGTGTATGTCCCCCACTAGTGCCAGCAGTGAGGATTGAGGCTCCTTGATTACTGGTCCAGTAGTGTGTCATCACAGTAAGGTGGTACAGGGACTGCCCGACAGTTCAACAGAGAGAAGCTTTCTTATCTAAATGACACTGGGGTGGATCTGATCACCTGTGCCCATTAACAGATTATAATTTACAGTACATTACTGGGCATAGATATGACATTTTTATGAAGAAGACCAAATAGTCTGTGAAGTAAAGAGAGCATCAGGTCATTATGGAATATGCCACTAGGCATCCATAATTAGTACGCATGTACTTCTACATATGTTTTGCCAGGTAAATCTTATATTCCAAGATGATTAATGTTAACATGCTGTACAAATTATACAAGAACATACATTTGTAATAATGCCTAGGGCTACTTTTACTGATTTGTCTGGGTAAGCATTTTGCATGCAGAGATGTCGCATTGGTTACAGGATTAATGTATGAACCATTTGTTGTTTGTGATGTGCTTTTCTCTGAATGGACTGTTTGTCATGTCAGGTGTAGTGTTGCTGACTAAATACGCACATGGTGTTAGTGTTAGGTACTAGACAGTCATTTAGTGTAAGTGTTTACATGCAGCACTAAAGTGCTAGTGTTAAGCAGCACAGTCACATACAGTGTTACTGCTGGGTACTAGGTTCTGTATGTCTTTCAGCATTAAGTTATTCTGGTGTATCATATGTGTACATGACAAATATGACATGCTGTGCTCATTGCCAGACTTTTTACTTCAATCCTGCACATGGAAGTGGGAGTCAAATTTGTAATTTCAGCAAATACAAGGTAGCAATGCATGTGTACATGAGACACACACACACACACACACACACACACACACACACACACACACACACACACACACACACATGCTTGATAACTTTATGTGACCAGTGTTAAATTATTATACTGCTTGACACATACATGGTCATTCAGCATCTTCTAGCTATAGTGTTTCCACCAAGTCATATTTTGCCTTCCAGTACTTATCCTGCCAGCGGTTCATGTTTCACTTTTGTATTTCCAGCTCTTTTCATGCCCCAAATTTTGTGTCAGACCCATTCCTATTTCTCCTTTTTAAGCTCCTTGTCTACTTCTGAATGCCTCCTTTATTTTCATATTTTCATACTCTTTCTTTTGAATTCCATGTCTCCATATAAAAAACTTATCCTACCAGCGGTTCATGTTTCACTTTTGTATTTCCAGCTCTTTTCATGCCCCAAATTTTGTGTCAGACCCATTCCTATTTCTCCTTTTTAAGCTCCTTGTCTACTTCTGAATGCCTCCTTTATTTTCATATTTTCATACTCTTTCTTTTGAATTCCATGTCTCCATATAAAAAACTTATCCTGCCAGCGGTTCATGTTTCACTTTTGTATTTCCAGCTCTTTTCATGCCCCAAATTTTGTGTCAGACCCATTCCTATTTCTCCTTTTTAAGCTCCTTGTCTACTTCTGAATGCCTCCTTTATTTTCATATTTTCATACTCTTTCTTTTGAATTCCATGTCTCCATATAAAAAGAGCCTCAGCCCACCAAAAGTATGCTCTGCTTTTAATTATTTTCGTCTGACCTTTTTTCCATTGTTCTCGATGTGTATACCTCTGCTTGCCTCACTCTTCTCCTATCTTATATGCCCTGTTCCTCATTCTACCTAAGTTGTGTATTGTGACTCTAACACAGTAAATCCAGTGCCACGCACATTTTTATATTCTACTTCTATGCTGAAATGATTGTTATATTGCTTATGTTGACCACAGTCCCAATACATTTTTGTCCATTTTAGAGTGTGCAGGGCAGTTGCATTCTTTCTTATATTTTGTTTGTAGTTACTGTCTTTCTGTTTCTATTACACACACAGCACGTACTGTGTCATTGTTTAAGAATGTCAGCCATTGTGGCCTTTCTGCAAACTCTTTCTCAGGATATACATTACTTCCAGTTTTTATGTGTCTGCCATTTTATAATTTACATTCTCAATGGGATAGTGCTAATGAATAGCTTCATGCCTGAACAGTGAATGGGTAGACATCTGATGATCAAAGATATCAGTTGAAGCTTTTTTTTTATTGAAGAAACTAGTTAGGAACGTGGGTTAATATAAAAAGTTATCTATATTAGTAAATAGGAAAGTAATCGGACACTTATCATGAGTAATAAGAATGTTTACACTGGTGAAGGAAGGGGGCTGGTTCTTGAATCAGACTGAGTAATTTATATATCAGCGGGCTCTGTTTAGTAGAAGTTTGAGTCTGTTGCGATTGATGGAGGATCCTGCAGTCACATGTGGGAGGCCATATGTTTTGCTGGAAAAGTGGACTTTTTGTGATTTTTTTTCTTGCCTTAGATGTTAACAGGTAGTAGGTTTTATGTCTGATAGCTAGGAGGCTCTTTAGTCTAGCATTTACATAAAAACATATGAGAAAAAATATCAACTTTGAATCAAGATGAGCAACAGATATTTAAATTACCAGAAAGAATATAAGTTATCCCTTAATGCTGAGACAGTAGACCAATTTCTGGTGCCAACCATAGGCATGTAACTGTGCCATACAGTATGATTTCAGTTTTTTTGACATTCAGTGCAACTGCAAATCCTGTTGAAGAGATTAAAGAGTTTACTTCTTTGAGGCACTTTTCAAGTGTGAAGTTAATGGAGAAGTGAGATGAAGCTGAAGTCCAGATGACCATATTATCAATATAAAATAATGATATTTTAGTAAGTGTGGTAATGAAAGTGTTAATGAAAACAGTAAACAGCAAGGGACCAGAGCCAGAGAGAGAGAGAGAGAGAGAGTGAGAGAGAGACACTCCTGGGGGACTTCTAGGTCTAACCCACTAAAGAATAGACAGGAAATTCCATATTTTACCTTTGAAAAAAGTCAACATAAAATAACTGAATACATCGAAGACATTACAAATAGCTAATAATGTGTTAATTCTTGCAACAGAAGGCAGCACATTGAGTCAAAGACTTTGGTCAGCTTAAGAAAGACTGCACCAATATTTTTTTCTTGATCCATGCTAGTGACACTATGGTTAGTGAGGCAGAATGCCACCCTTGAACTACTATGACTATTTCTAAAACCAGGTTGTCAGAAGTTAAGAAGGCCAATGGAGTTAAAATGAAAAGTGAGTAAGGAAATGTGTTCTTTATCAAATGTATGAAAATTGGAAAGAAAAGCTATTGACTGATACATGAGAAAAGGACAAAGTATGTTTGCTTGAGTAGAGATGTTGTGGCTACCTTTCAAAGATGGGGGAAGTTGCCACTGGTTAATTGCTTGCTTATAAAAATACTTTTTAGGAATCTTGAGGCAAGACCATTTGCAAATATTGACCTATAATGGACAATTCATTGACTGTTATTTAAGTTTTGAAGAGTCACTTTTTAAAAGGAGCTGATGAAGTATTTTTTTAAGGTTCAAGACTGTAAAACAGAAATCATTGAATGTGCCAGAAAAAGGCTTCATCACTATTTTTTTCAGCTAGCTTGTGAAGCAGTGTATATATAAAATATATAAATAAAATATCTTAAAGAAAACATTTATCTTATAGTGATTTGTGGTAGAACAGTCAACTCTAGACTCCAAACAGAAAACCAGAAATGCATTCCAAGAGCAGCCACAGTAATGGATGCTGAAACAGCATATCACTGTTTTAATACAAATATGCATGAGCAAAAAACAAAGTTTTGCATGTGGACTTTTGCACAGACACACACATGCGCACACACACACACACACACACACACACGCACGCACGCATACACGCACACACACTCACGCGCACACATGTGCGCACACACACACACACACATATACACACACACACACACACACACACACACACACACACACACACACACACACACACACACACACACACACACATGCACACACACACACACACACACACACACACACATACACTTTGCAATTCACAATAGGCACGTTAAAAAAAAAAATCTCCCCCCAGCAAAGATAATAATGCATAAAATACCCAGAATCTATACTGTAGATAGCTGGAGCTCTGAATATAACCCAAAGAAGCTGAATCTGAGTAGGGAGTTGGGCACAGAATGATGAAGGACCCTGCCATCTGGGGTTGGAGTGAGCAGAATTTGAATCACTCATCTCAAATGGAAAGGGCATCCCGATCTTCTACATAAGTGAATACTGCTGAGGGCTATATAGCAGCACGTAGCACATCTGGGACATGTGATCAGATGCTTCCAAGCTGCTTCAGTGGTACTCTTCCCAAGACAGAAACCTTCCTTGGTAGGTCTTGTATGGGTTGGTGTACATCATCCCACAGCAGTGCAGTATTTTATTGCTGCTTGCATAAGCTGGAGGACATGGCAGCCAAGGGGCAAAGTGTTCAGATCATAATAAAAACTTCTGATGGCTGCCTTCATAATATCCCTCTTGGATGGTTCTCACCCTTGGTGAAGAAAAAATGAATGGATCAACTGACAAGGAGAGGGCTGATGATTGGCAGGCAGGTGAAGAGAAGAACAGAAGAGAAGAGAAGAACCTATATCAAAATAAGTAAAGAAAAAAAAAATAGTACCCCAAATTAATGAATCCAAAACTCCAAGACTAGGGAAAAATAGCAACATTCTAACCTGGGTTTCTTCTTTTGTATGAAGCAGCTTCAAGCACCAGAACACACTGTCTTCTCCACCATCTTCTTGCCTGAAACACTTCCATACCAAATTATCTTTTAAATATTCCCTCCTATCTCAGTGTTTCATTTCTACCTGCCCTGAGCTATTTGAAAGCTCCAGAACTTCATTATTTTATCTGTTTTTATCTCAAAATATTCAGCATGCTATACTTAGTGTATTGTTTTCAGTCTGAAGTCTAGGTAGAATGTAATAGATGAAAAGCATAATTCTCAGCTGTTGATCCCACATGAAGGGCCATCTTTGTAACTGGCTTGTGTTCTCTTTCTCCAATATGCATGGCTGTGGAGTCAAGATAATCCATTCCTTACTCTTCTACCTCCTCTCTGACTCAGTTCTGGGTAGTTCACTTCCTATCTTCCCTAGCTCCATAAAATACTTCACCCTCTGCATTTGCTAAAGTCCCTCATTTCTTCTGTGATACAGCTTTATTCATTTTTATTGCTCGTTGCCTTGTTAGGCCCTTGTAAGCAGATTTTTGCTTATGGTATGCACACTACTGAACAGTGCACAGGCCATATTTATCTCGTATTTGACTCAGTGTGCCCTTCTGATGCACATTGGTCTTCTATAATATGCTTCCCTTAAAGCTATTTCTCCATTCTATTATTCCCTTTTTTCCACCATGATATCCCATAATGCTTAAGGATTGTATCTCTTACTTGCTTCCAGATGTTTAATCATTCCCAGGCCTTATACACAAGACTTTCCTATTGCATTGTCTTGCTTTCATCTATCATTTTGTTTCTTGCAAATTTTTGTTTGTGTAGTATTTATCAAATTATATTCTCCTGGTCATGTTTTTCCACTTTCATTAATTTTGACCTAATGGGAAAGATTAAAAGCTAGGGTTTGTGTAGATGTGTGGAATAACCTGTATCTCCTTCGGATCAGTTTGGTTAGGCTGGAGTTATATTTTCCTTTAGTAAATTCCTCAAGATTATTTTGAATAAATAGGAGCCCATAGTGATTGGGATAAGTTTTTACAGATGCCAAGTATACAGACTGACGATTATGGTGGCTGCATTAATCTTCTCCATTATGATATTGAGAATACGGCCCCTTTATTAGCTGTTGTGTTGCGTTCTTTTTAAGTTCTCCATATATCTATTTATTATGCCCCCATATGTGTGCCCTGCTTCTAATCTTAAATACAAAAAGAAATCCCCTTCATTAATAGCCTCATACTGACTGTTTCCTTTACTTGCACCATTCTAAATAAAATACCTTGCTGTTATATTGGATACATAAAATGTGCATGGCAAAACATGGTCTATATTCTCAGGTAATAGCGCAATCATTCATTTAATGCCTGAAAAGCACTTTATCTATAGTGCTTTGATTGTCATTTATTACATATTTGGACCAGCAAGAATTTAACTTGGGATAATAGGTCAGTTTTGACAGGTACCTCTATGTATATCCCTTTAATGTGAAGTTGCCCATTAACCAATACATCTAAGTGAAGACTGTGATACAGTAGCCATATTCATTTAATGTAACATTTCACTGTCCCTCTGACTCTGAGGTGCTATTTCTTCTGGAAATACCTCTGTGTTTATGCATTTCTCAAAATCAAAACTTCAGTTACTTGATGAGCTAAACAAATTCCACTGTACTTCTCCTCCCATAGTTACCATAGCTAAAGCTGCAGCTGGTGCTTCTCACTTGTACTTCTGCTTAAATAATTGTATTGATAAAGTAGTCCCTGTCCATAAAGAGAAGGAAATCACTGAATGCCTATAAGATGACTCATTCTGCTCAGCATAACAGTACACTTGAACAAACTAGTAAACAGCTTATGGAAATAATCAGGAAGCTCATAATTGAATATGAATGGAAAATAACCACTACGGGAAGCACTAACTAGAAATCTTTAAGTATGTCATGAAGTTAAGAAGTAATGCCCAACAATGCTTGAAAATATAATGTTGCATATTCTGAACAAAATGACATAGATAATATCCTAGCTGACAAATTTAGTGCAAATTTTATTCTACTCATTGTTATAGCTATGATACAGGTTCCACAATACCAGTTACCCCTTTGGTTACTATGAAGCAAGTTATTTCAGCTATTTCAAAATCTAAGAACACCTCATCCATTATCCCCGATCATCATCTTCTTTCAGCTGTTCCCTTTAGGGGTCGCCACAGTGGATCATCTGTTTCTATTTCTTCCTGTCCTCTGCATATTGCTCTGTCACACCAACCACCTTCATGTCCTCTCTCACCACATCCATAAACCTTATCTTAGGCCTTCCTCTTTTCCTGTTACCTGGTAGCTTCATCCTTAGCATCTTTTTCCCAATATACTCAGCATCCCTCCTCAGTACATGTCCAAGCCAACGTAATCTTGCCTCTCTGGCTTTGTCTCCAAACCTTCTAACATGGGCTGACCCTCTAATATACTTATTCCTAATCCTGTCCACCCTCGTCACACCCAGTGCAAATCTTAACATCTTTAACTCTGCCACATCCAGCTCAAACTCCTGCCTTTTTGTCAATGCCACTGTCTCCAACCCATATAACATAGCTGGTCTCACTACCCTCTTGTAAACCTTCCCTTTTACTCTTTCTGGTACTCATCTGTCACAAATCACTCCCGACACTCTTCTCCACCCACTCCATCCTGCCTGTACTCTCTTCTTCACCTCTCTTCCACACTCACCGTTACTCTGAACTGTTGACCCCAAGTATTTAAACTCATCCACCTTCGCCACCTCTACTCCTTGCATCCTCACCATTCCTCTATCCTCCCTCTCATTCACACACATATATTCTATCTTAGTCCTGCTGACCTTCATTCCTCTTCTCTCTAGAGCATATCTCCATCTCTCCAGGATCTCCTCCACCTGTTCCCTACTCTCACTACAGATCACAATGTCATTTGCAAACATCATAGTCCACGGAGACTCCTGTTTGAACTCGTCTGTCAACCTGTCCATCACCATTGCAAATAAGAAAGGGCTCAGAGCTTATCCTTGATGTAACCCCACCTCCACCTTAAATGCATCCGTCACTCTCACCGCAGACCTCACCGCTGTCACACTACCCTCGTACATTTCCTGTACCACTCTTACATACTTCTCTGACACTCCTGACTTCCTCATACAATACCATAACTCCTCTCTACGCACCCTGTCATATGCTTTCTCTAAGTCTACAAAAACACAATGCAACTCCTTCTGACCTTCTCTGCACTTCTCCATCAACACTCTCAGAGAAAACATCGCATCTGTAGTGACGTTTACCGGCATGAAACCATACTGCTGATCACTAATCATCACGTCCCTTCTTAACCTAGTTTCCACTACTCTTTCCCATAACTTCATGCTGTGACTGATCAATTTAATCCCTCTGTAGTTACTACAGCTCTGCGCATCACCCTTAATCTTAAAAATCGGTACCAAAACACTTTTTCTCCATTCTTCAGGCATCCTCTCACTTTCCAAGATTTCATTAAACAATCTGGTTAAAAACTCCACTGCCATTTCACCTACAAACCTCCATGCTTCCACAGGTATGTCATCTGGACCAACAGCTTTTCCATTCTTCATCCTCTTCATAGCTATCCTTACTTCCTCCTTGTTAATCCATTGTACTTCATGATTCACTATCCCCACATCATCCAACCTTCTCTCTCTCTCATTCTCATCATTCAGCAACTCCTCAAAGTACTCATTCCATCTCCTCAACACACTCTCCTCGCTTGTGAGTATGTTTCCCTCATTATCCTTTATCACCTTTACCTGCTGCACATCTTTCCTAGCTTGGTCCCTCTGTCTAGCTAATCAGTGCGGTCCTTTTCTCCCTCCTTAGTGTCCAACCTTTCATACAACTCTTCATACGCCTTATCCTTAACCTTCGCCACGTCTCTCTTTGCCATGCACCTCATCTCCTTATACTCCTGTCTACTTTCTTCATCTCTCTGACAATCCCACTTCTTCTTTGCCAACCTCTTTCTCTGTATACTCTCCCGTACTTCCTCATTCCACCACCATGTCTCCTTGTCGGCCTTCCTCTCTCCAGATGTCATACCAAGCACCTTTCTAGCCGTCTCCCTTACTAGCTCTGCTGTAGTTACCCAGCTATTTGGTAACGCTTCACTTCCACCCAGTGCCTGTCTTAACTCATCCCTGAACTCCACCTCACAGTTACCCTTTTTCAATTTCCACCATTTGATCCTTGGTGCTGCCCTCACACTCTTCCTCTTCCTCTTGATCACCAATATCATTGCCTGACTAGCAATATCTAATTTGGACTATTTGAACCCTTATCTAACTTCCTTGGTTTTAAGCTCTCTACTGGTCACATTCATGATGCCTGGAAAATAACCAATGTAAAGCTGTTACACAAGGGTGGCCCAGCCGTAAACCCTGGAAATGACAGAACCATAAGTCTTACTAGCCCATATCTATAGCTATAGAGTCTATTACCTCATGTCTCGTTAATCCTGGCACTGAAAACTCTTTAACCTCATTCATTTCTTTGAAAAATGGACAAATCAGGTGACATAATTTGTATGTCCATCTTAATAGCCTGTCTAGTTCAAGTCTTACTTCTTTGAATATGTTCTCTGCAGAGTCTATATCATAACTTATTACCCGACTCATGCATTTAATTTCATACAAATAACAAAATTGCCCACCTTCAATGCCCAATGGAAGCATGGCATTGTTTTATTCACACTTTGTGTAAAGTCTGGCCTCTGGGACACCAAGATTGAGATCTCTTCCTGCTTCAATAATGCATTTGCAGTTCTTGAAACATTTTGCTTTGTATCATTGGTTATGCCACCAGCAACTTAACCTCCCACTCAATCAGTTCTCTATTCTGTGCAATTTCATTTCAGGAAGAATGCCCTCACTTCCCCTCATATGGGAGTACTATCCCATTCCCATCTCTCATGCTCTGCCTTAGTGCATCACCCAGTTTTGTCAGGGTTTAAATGTTTTTACTGTAAAAGACATTCTAACAAAAAAGGAGGAGGTGTTATGATACGGATTGAAGATAGTTATGAGACCTATGATTATTACATGTTCAGTGATAACACCAACACTATAGACTGTGTAACTGGGACAATAAAGACAACCCTGGAACATATAATAATTGTTGGTGTGTATAGACCACCAAAGTTCAGTGCTGATAATCTAGAGGAATTCATATATTTCTTGCATGAAACAAAGAAGGGAAAAATAATATCAGCTGGGGACTTACATTTACCAAAAACAGATTGGAATAATATTGACTCAATAACATTAGTAAGGAAATTATTTACAACATATATTGAGGAACAACAATTGCTTCAATTGCTTCAGACTGCAAAAAAAAAAAAAAAAAAAAAACTACCAGGGAACGGAACATACTAGACATTGCTTGTGTTCCTAAAGAAATTACTGTCACTTCAAGTCATGTTTTACTACTGCTGATGTGCAGAGATCATAGGGTTATAAAGGTTAACCTATTGCTAGATAATTCTGCCAAACTGAAATCTAAACCAATGCCCAGAAGATTAATTGCAGATTATACGGAAGCAAAACAGTCACTGTAAAACTAACTGGAGTGATGTTTTCAGTAGAAAAACTGCAGAAGGAATATGGAAAGTTTTGAAAAGAGAAACTGAGTGCAAAAAATCAAAAAAATGTTTAACATCAGGAACTAGGCGCATAACATCCAGGGGTTATATTTCCAGAAGAAAAAAAGACACCTTATTAAGGTGAGAGACAAAAAAATATAAGAATCTGAAGGCAGGTCAAGGTACAATTTTGAAAACTGAAATAAACAAGCTGGACAAACAAATTAAGCATAGTGTGAGGCAAGATCAAGAAAAATTTGAAGAAAAATTATATAAAGGTATTGAGCATAATAGGAAACCTTTTGCACAATTTTTGTGATGTGGAACATCCGAAAGCAGGGGTTATGTTTGGCATTCCTAAGATCAAAAAAAAACCTAACAACCCCCCCCTTTTTGGCCAATCATTTCTGCTCCTAACTATGTTACTAATGGTATTTCCATGATGGTTGATGCAGTGTTAAATCCACTTGTCAAAATGAAATCATTTTTAAAAGATTCTTGGGATTTCTTGAACAGCATTAGAGAGATCAATGAAGCACAGGCATTTGACCCAAATCAGCATATCATTTTCATCATCAATGTCGTTTCCCTATACACATCTATACCTCATGACAAAGGCATTGATTGTGTTAGAGCGTATTTACATCAGTACAGTGATATGCATAACACAGCAGTTAATTTTTACTGTGATGCCTTAGAAGTGCTACTTGAAAACAATTTCTTTGTTTTCAACAAAAAATATTACAAACAAACAAAGGGGGGGCTATGGGTTCCCCAGTAGCCCCCGCCTTTGCCAATATAGTGATGGGGTGGTGGGAACACATTATTCTAGAACCTTTGATATTTGAATTTAACATTATATATTATAAGAGATTTATAGACGACTTGGTTTTTGTATTAAGTGGGGGACATGAAGAAGTCAATTCGTTTTGTCACAAGCTAAAGGAAGTTTCTGACTTCTTGAAGTTTGTTTTGGGAAACAAAGGAAGTTGTATTGATTTTCTGGATGTCACGTTAACATGGAATGAAGCAAGTAGAAAGTTTCAGAGTAAGATTTTTTGTAAAAAAACCTTTAAGAACAACTATGTGCATTCAACCAGTCAACATCCTAGTTTTATGAGAAACAACATACCTAAAGGGCAGTTCATTAGAGAGAGCAAAATGACTAGTGATGACTAGTTTTTTTGAGGGTATTAGCAAAAAAGTATTTTGGACCAACGGGAGACTAGATATTCCCCCATTTTGATTAAGGGCTTAATGCCTAATGTAAAAAAGTCTTGTAATAAAGATGATTCCTTGTGTTTTAATATGAGCATGAATGTGGACAATATGAGTATACACAACATAATAGAACACAATTGGAAAATTATTGAGGTAATTATGACCTGTCAGTAGCCATAGGGGGTAGACTCAGGTTTATATACATGAATGATTATAATTTCAAAGGGTTATTTGAAAAAGGTAGGGACAAAAATAAAAATGTTATTAGTTCATCCACTAGTCACAAACCTAGGGGTATGTACAAGTGTTTTGACTGCACTATGTGCAGGTATATCTTAGAGGGACCGTACATTCAGTTGCCACACATCCCTTACACTATAGGAGGTCCAGGCAATTTTTGTTGTAAAACAAAAGGGGTGGTTTATATCGCAGTATGTGACAAATGTCAAGCTTTCTATGTTGGAATGACTACCAGGAGTTTGAATGCAAGGATGAGAGAACATACATACAACATAAAAAAGAAAGACAAAAACCAAGCACTTTACAAACATAGTTCTGAATGCTCAGGTTTCAGAAAGTTTTTGTTTTCCATCTTAGAACAATGCACTATAGACATCCGGGGAGGGAATTTTAAAAATTATTTGGAGCAAAGGAAAGCTAAATGGCAGATCAAGCTGCAGGAAGATCAGAGGCCTGGCTTGAATGATGCCATTAATATTAAGTGTTTTTTAAAAGATCATAAATTACAAATTAAAAAAATTATAGTGATTTTATGAGTCTTTTTATAAATTTTACACACACACACACTATATATATATATATATATATATATATATATATATATATATATATATATATATATATATATATATATATAATATTTTTGGATTATATTTTGTTTCATACAGTTTTTAGATAAGTTAAAATAGCATAATTGAATAATTAATTGTTATCAGTTAAAGTGTAGATATATATTGTGATGTATTTTTTATTGTCATGTGGTTCTGAAGAACTCATCTGACGAAAGCGTTAATTAAAGTGGAGGTATGCTATCCCTTTGCTGTTTGTTGTTTTAGCCTTGGATTTGGTGTTCTTGTTTTTTTCAGTACTAGTTTATGTATTTTTAAGAACGGCCTGGACACGTATTATGGGAACAAGTGTTTTGGTATATCGGCACACTAAAAGGGTATTAAAAGCTCCTGCTTGAAATATTTGCATGTATGTATCGATCAAATTCAGCCATGTATTAAAAGGTCAATTCCAGTTTTCCACTCCACTGATTCACTTCTGTAAAAACAAAATCAAAGTTAGTTTCCCCAGAAAAAAAAAAACATTTTAATTTTAACATTTGATCCTCTGCATTGCATACATTCCTTCATGCAGCCCAACAAAGCTGTTAGCTTTCAAAGTGACTACAGAAAATTAAACATCCTAACATTTAAAGCAATCAATAAATATTGCAGCAATAGTTCATTACGAAGTTGCTGTTATTTAAATCTGATGAAAAGAAACAATTGCTCTGCATTTTTCTTCAGTCATATTATTATTCTTACCTGCTCCCTATAATTTGTGGCATAAGGAAATAGATTTTGCCTGTGACTTTCTAATGACATATGACAAGGCCCCAAGAAAGCTAATGTGTTATTTGATGGCTCTAAGTCCCAACCACACTGGCAGAATTTGTTCACGCTATGCACAAGGACCCAATGGCACACGTATGAACAGTGTTCAGTGTCACGGAAGGGTTCCCAGTTGGAGTGGGAGTCATTCAGGGTTCAGCTCTGATCCCACTGCTGTTCATATTGGTTATGGTCTACATTATCAAACGGTAAGAGGGGATAGATCAACACAGCTGCTGTATGCAGATGATGTGGCATTACATGTAGACTCTGAACAAGAACTTCAGCAAATGATAAAGCAATAAAATGCAACATTGAAAGCACATGAGATGAAACAGGTAAGTACAGATTTTAATGGCAGCAATTGCTGGAAATCAGAAGAAGATGAAAATTGAAATATAATGAAAATAGTAGAACAGATAAACAGCTTCAAGTAACTGTGTGGTGTTTTTATTATTTTTAAGTTCACAGTGTATTAAAAGTGTATGTAAGTCATCAGGCGATGATTCCTTTGTGTCTGTGCTTTTATCGAGTGGGGTTGCTAAGCAAAAGGAAAGTCTGAATATGGAAGTCAAAGCTAGAACCAGAAGGGATATAGTCAACTGACACAGTGTGTGAGGGGCAGTATGTAACAGAAGAATGCAATAGAAGTTGAAAAGTAAGATATATAAAATAGTAGTGTGGCTACTGCCTATGTGTGGTACAGAAACCTGGGCTAAGAAATCAGATAAGTTGAGTAAGCTAGAGATGATGGAGATGAAGTGCCTGCAATTAGTGGTAGGAAGCATACTTTCAGACAGATGAAGAAATGAGAGCATCAGAGCTGGATCCTAAGTAGTCCCAATTCAGAGTAGGTCAAAGAGAACAGGCTATGGTGGTTCAAGCACATCTGCAGGAAAGCAGAAAACAATCTGGTGAAGAAGATTTAGGACAGACAGGGAGAAGGCAAAAGGAAATGAGGATCTTCAGGAAAGAGATGGATGGATTATGTGAGAAAAGATCTGCAACAGTCAGGCATGACTTCGAAGAAGGTAGTAGAATGTTACTGAATTGAGAGAGATGGTGATAGTTGACATGACACCCCAACCACAAGTGGAATAATGGTAACAAGGTGTTGATGATGATTGCCAAACCATTTGCCCAGGATTTCAGATGAAGATGGAGAGGTTCTTGCAGAATTAAAGCTGTTGTCAAGTCCCAGATCACACATGCCATATTCATTTTGGGAGTCGGAGTCTGATACACTCTCTGCTTACCAATTGTGCTCTGCTTTCTTGACCTCTGCTTTTGTATCTAATGTGTTCTTCACTTCTGTGAATGATGTCTGCTTCTTGTTAGCCCTGGTTGTCATGGACTTTTGACTGGGAAATAATCTGTCTTTTAATGGTGTTGTCTGTTTCAGTCTTATGCCTTCTCTTAGACCACCCAACTGATATTGGGTTGGGATTGGGGTGGGAGGTTGGCATAATGGTTAAGGTTGTTACCTTACAGACTCAAGGTGCAGCATTTGATTCTCACATGGGGTAATTGGCTAGGCTTGAAATGGCCCACAATGGCAGTTAGTCTAGTACTAACCTATGAAACCTATATGACTGTGTCTCTTGTATTTGCGGCACCTGTTCCACATTTTGTGACCTAACTCTCTTTCAATTCACCTGTGAACTAATCTGCTCTTCCAATCGCTTACCATTGCTAACTTCCAGGACCATTTCTTTGCAAAAGATAATATGGTGTAAACCACTCCAATTCTCATTAAACTTTTTTTTCTGATTCTTTCTTGAAGAAATCTATGCATTGGCTTAGTTTTCAGAATGGATTACTCTGTTCCAGAATGTGACCCGGATGGTTGTGGGATGTACCACTGTATCTGGGTAACCTTTGGTTATTGTATACTTTGCAGAAAATGCAGCCTCCCTTCTTTTTTGGTACAGCTGAAGCGAGTAATCTTCTGTAAACATTTTGTTATGACACTTCCATAATATGTCCCTTTGTTACAAACAGGCCTGCACTATCCAGTTCTTAGCATAGAAAGATGCAAGGACCATATTTATATGCCAAGTGAATGTGTTGTCTGGTTTTTTTCTCAACACTCCATATTATTTTCCCCTTCACAGATTCTTTCTGTCTCCCTAGTTCAGTGCACCTGTAAGTGCAATTATTCTTTCACAGCTGAAGTAATGAAGTGACAAAAATTGTCTTTGCTTACTGCTGACAGGAGATAACGATCCTTATATTGCAATGTTGTGACCTATTCTATAGGTAGACTACCTTGTCTTGTAATAATTGTACCAGTTTTTCCACGGATAGTTGTCATCAGTTTAATTTTTAAGTAACGATTTTTTAAGTAATGATTTTTGAGTATCACTGTCCTTTGTGAGTTCTGTAACCAGATGTGTTTTATCTGACTCCAGATTCAGCTGTTGCATAACACTTCCATGTCATGGATAAAGAAGGCTTATTTGCTGTTATAAAACCACCATTTTCTTTTCTGTATTGGCCTCATTGAAACGCTAAAGCAAGGTATTGCCCATTTGCTCACCCATGCTAAATATATATTATGACTTTTATTAGCGTCATTACTGGCTCATCTATTGCCCAGTGCCATTTTCTGATTGGGCACCCCTCAACTTTAATTTGAGAAGAAAAAAAAAGGCCGCTCTTCTCGATCTGGTACCCCTCAATCTTCACTCCTAAGCAGAAGTGCCAGGTCCGTGCTACTCCTCTATGACATGAATCTCAAGTGAGAACCAAAAACAAAAAATAAAGGTCACAACATTGCAATATAAGGATTGTTAATCTCCTGTCAGCATATTTTGCAATTCTGAAATTCCATCCGAAAATGTCACTTCACAATCTGACTGTCAGCCGGCTCCATGATGTTAAGGGCTAGCATCCTGACTATATACCAGTTGCTTTGGGGTCATATAGTGGCCCAGGCATTGGAAGAAGGGAGAAGAATGAAGAGGCAAAGAATGCTATCGAGAAGGTCATGTTGCTGGAAATGTCTTCTGCTAAAGTATCCCCTTTAGAGACCAGAGACCTAACAAGACCTATCCACTGAACAGAGTGTGGCACATTGGCACATACCTTCAGGAGTACATCACTAACAGAAATAAGTGACAGCTCCACCCTGCAGCCATGAAACAGTAAATGCGCAGGGGAAATGGCTAGGGACCATAACAAAATCTCCTGGATGGCAGCTTCACTGTGATTGATTCTTGTCTAGTTAGAGGCACAGCAATTAGTTAGATGCCTGACATGAGTAAGGGTGCCTTCCCCCCAAAAATGGGCAATGACAGTTAGTTCATGGGATAGGGACTCATACATTGCAGGCTGTAAATCATATGCCAAAATCTTAAGCAATTGTGAAGTTATGGGTGATCATTTTAACAGCAGAATTGTTAATGTTTTAATGGAGCTTTACTGAAAATAATCAAAAATAATAATGTGTTGGTTTATAAAAGAATAAGATTCTTTATACTAATAATTGTGCAATAATTTAAAAAAATAATAGCAAATCACAAACCTACTTTTAGTTTCTTTGAAGAAATAGCAGCTCCTTTCAACTCAAAATGCATTGGATGTCTGATTGCTGTACTTTAAAATGCTATGATTATGCAGTTGGTTTTACTATTTGCCCCATGGGAGCAAACTATTGGCTGCCACTATTGCTTCTTCTCAATGCCAGATGTTTAGAGTCACTCCTGATTCACCTCCCAATTTAATATGAATCCATTTCATTGGCTGAGAGGAGAATGAGGTGTACAGGTGCATCATCATGCTTGTAGCCATGGGGATTTTGCATTTATATGTCCTACCCATTACCCTTATGCCCAGTGTGCAATAATGTAAGGCCTGCACAGTGATGAACACCTGTCAATGCAGGCTCCTGGTGTTTGTAAGCATGGGATGCATGATCCGGGATCAACAACCGAGCTGCTGTCTTTGGTTATTATGCTCCTTCTCCCTGCAGGATAGGTGAGATAATAAAATGCCACAACTTTTCCTGTCCTACCAATTTAACTGATCAATTGCCAGGCTTGTTAGCTGAGCCTAGGGTCAAATCCAAGGTTTTCTTAATCTGCATCTTAGAACTGATGATCATACCTTAATTAAATGTGAAGTGTATCTTTTTTTCCTATAACTAACATAATTATCTAAATAAAATACTACTGACATGTTTAAATTTTTGTACATTTAATGCTTAGTTTTTTCATATTTATAACTTACTGTGCAGTAACCGTGAACATCATATTTCTGTTTCACAGCACAAATATAAACTGTGGAGAAAAAAAACATGCTGTCAAATAACATGCAATTAATTCTCTGTGGCTGTTATTTGTTGTGCTCTGTTGTTGGCAGTCGCTCACTCTGCTACCACAGTTATAGTCTGCTGTTGGTCTCATGAAGGAAAACAGAAAGCGTGAAATGCCATTGGCAGGCCTGGTTCTTTTCAAAACAGTTCACTTGAAAAGACAAGGAAATGTATGCTTTTTTCTTTGGTTTTCTCACCCCTACTTAGGATTTGTGAGATTGATTTCAGAAATGTGTAGCCTTGTTTTGAGCAACTGCCAAGTGTAATTGCTTCACACGCACTCCTTAAAATGCATTTTAAAAGATAGAAACAGATGATATATTCAAAAAACCCTTTCCTGCAGCAATATGTTTAAAGAAATTCATTTGAAGGGAATTAAGTGAAATGGTCTTAGGCAGCAGAAGCTGAATATTCAATTGCAATTTATGAAAGGCATCAATTCAGGCTAATTGAACATTTTATTTACGTCTAAGATGGTTTATGCCATTTCAGAGACCTAAGATTGTGGCTGTGGACTTTGCTGTTATGGAATTTGATTATCACTTAATGAGTAAATAAGTTTAAGCAATTAGCAGTAACACCCAAACACACACACACACACACACACACACACACACACACACACACACACACACACACACAAACACTCACATATATATATATATATATATATATATATATATATATATATATATATATATATATATATATATATAGCCATATCTATATCTATAGCTTATCTAATTCTAATGTGTGTATGTATATATATATATATATATATATAAAAATCACACAGACACACACATACATATATATATATATATATATATATATATATAAAATATAATATATATGTAGTCTAAAGATGATATGCATGTGTGTGTTTATGTGTGTGCAAACATACATGCATATACACACATACTTTTATCTATTTATGTCCTATGTCTGTCAATTTTGATGAAGTCTAGTAAAACACTAAAACACACATCTATTTAATATCATTTATTTTCAATAAAGAAGTATTGATTAGTCTGAAGTCTCAACCATACATCTCAAATGTGCAGACTTTCACAGAATGCCCAGATTTATCCCTCATATTTTTGGTCACAAACTTTGCCATTTTCTGGAAAATCATTGGAGATTAAAGTCACTAAATAATGAGAGAAGTTTGAGTTGCAGACTTCAAACCCTTCAGAAAATGCAGGTTAATGCAAAAACTGTTATCATATCGACTTTCTAAGTTTATAGGAGCAATGTTTAAAAATTGTTCCTGTTTTTAGACCTTTGTCCCCCATTATTTTGGCTTTGCCCAGATTAGAGGTTGAGGTATGGTCTCACCTGAGTTTCTCTATAGTTCATGTCTTTTTTTTTCAAATGTTACAACATGGTATCAATGGAGGTGATGGCCTACCATATCTCAGCTGATGCCCAAAAATCAGGCATTGAAGGCCTGGAAGGATATGTGGAATCCCAGAAATGTGAATTAAAAGTCTTAAAGGATGCTTCTTTAGGACTCAACAGGATGTTTTCTTGAAACAAGAACTATCTGCAGTGTACTCATCTGAACTTGACAATTTATACAATCGAGCCTGGAGGGTGGATGTGCATGTTAAGGGCATCACAGACAATATTCTGTTCAAGGATTTAATGACTTTATTAGGCCACATCAGTAATAAGCTTTTAAAACCTCTGCAGTTCCTAATCTAAATATCAAACAGATTCATAAAGTAGGCTTGCAGAAATGGATGAGTTAAGGGGAAAAAAGATTCAAGATGTTCTCATATCAATGCAGTCCACACAGTCTATGGACTGGTTAATAGACACAAACAGTATGGATGTGGCTATGAGGTTTGTGGCTGATTATTCACAGAGACTCTGTGCCTTAAGAAATTATATACTGGTGGTGAACAGCAGCTTATCTGAACTTGGATATAAATCTTCACTGATGCATCCTGCTTTGGTAGCCATGGAGAAAGGAAGTGTTCAAATCCCTTTGAGAAGAGTAGGGAAGCAATGAAATTCCTTGAGGGAGTGAAATGCTGAGTTAATAGATGCTCAAGTTGAAGGACAGACGACTGATAAGCAGATGGAATGGGAAATGGCTTGGAAGAGAGGGCAGAGTCACAAATTCTTCTGGTAGATGTCAAGCGCAGTGCATAAGAAACCTATAAAGTTCAGCAGCAGCAGCCTTCTCTAGGTTCATGAGGATGGGGCAGACTTAAGACAGATTTTGAGATACTGAGACTGTGTTAAATTAACCTTCCTGAGAGAAAGATAATTCAAGAAAAGATGGCTGAGGAAAAGGAAGGTCTGCAGTCACACCAAAGTATATCACAGCAAGGATGTTGATGTAGATGGAAGTTGATGGATTAGAATGTGTTCGTGGAGAAGGCAAATATTTCTAGCAGTAAAGAGATTTTATCAGCTTCATCAGACTGTGCAGGTTTAGCAAAGATAGACAAAAGTGACCGATGTTTTAGGAGCTCTTTTTTAATCATTTTTTTGGTACAAAATAAGCCCTTGAACTATTGAACATTTGCTTTTCTTGCAGAGTAGTGGAATTATTGTTTCTTCTTTTAGAGAGTATAAAAACAATGCTAACATATTTTTTTCAGTATTTGGCAATACAAACATACATCCATACATAAATACACACAAATATTTCAAGCACAGGCATTAATGCCTTTCTAGCATGAAAATACACCAAAACATTTGTTCCCATATGATGTATCCAAGCTGTTCTTAAAAATATCTAAACTACTACGTGCTTTAATGCAATTTGGTAGTCTGTTCCATGCATCAGCTGTTCTCTCAGAGAACCATTTAGTACACTTCTCATTCCTTTAGAATTTTTGTTTAATTTCATCAAGCCTTTTGGGTTTCTAATACTATGATGAAAATGGACCCCATTCCTAAGTCAAAGTATGATTAAAGTTAATGAAATTAGTATTGGTTCATTCTTTGATGTCAGCCAGAAGTGCTCCTCACAGCACCGGCAATGTGCCCAGTATTGACTCCTTCTGTAATTCGTATAGGGTTACATGTATTGGTAACATATCTAAATACGATTGTAGACTAGTTTTTATAAGACCAGTTGCTCCTACTACTATTGGAACTGTCTAGGTATCTTTCTTCCACATTGCTCTTGTTTTTACCTGCAAATCCTGATATTTTATGACTTTGTGTCTCTCTGTACGCAAGACACTGTATTCACTGGGTATGGCAATTTCATTGATTGAAGTGCAACTTTTTTCTTCTTTTCATGGACCACTATATCTGGTTTTCTAGCATCTATCTTTTGAACTGTTGGTAATGGATGATCCCATATGATATAAACTTCATCATTTTCTATGATGCTTTGTGGCTCATGTTTCCAGTGATTTTCAGCCAGTTCAATACTATAATATTTGCACAATCCCCTGTGCAACAGTCTTTCCGTATTTTTATGCCTTTCAGTGTACAGTCATTCGGCCATTAGTATGTCACAACCAGCAACGAGGTGTGCAACTGTTTCTAATTCTGTTTTACAAAACCTATATTTTTCTGTTTCTCCCACATATTCAATGGACTTTGTAAACCAAAGTATAGGTAGCCCACTATCTTGGGTGACCAATATTAACCTTTCATCTCTTGGTTTGTATTTGCCTGTCCTTAACCACTCCTGTGTTCAATCCTGATCAACATGAAGTTTTCTATATTTGCAATTATATTTATGCATTTTCCACATTTCTTGCCTTCTCATCTGGTCCTTCACCTTATATTCTTTCATCTGTTTTTTGGCGCATTCAGTTGCTGCCTGATTTTTATCTACTTCTGGTTTGATTTCCATTCCTGCTTGATGCCGATATCCTTCTGCTATACTAAGCAGAGAAGTCTCTTAGATTTATTCTCCTCGTGTTTCAAAACTTTCATTACATTTGGGTCTTATGAGGTCATCAGATATGTGCGCAGTCCCACAATTGCAGATTTATACGTGTAATCATTTTCAAGGAGGCCCATCAGAATGAATCTTCAGAATGGAGAATATATAATGTTGGTATGCACTGATTTTTATACATCATATGGTAACCATAAAGCATCCTTCTCATTTTCCTGTCTAATCTAGCCAAAACATTTTGGAGCCAGTCAATCACTCCAAAACTGTAAGTTAGGACAGCAAAAGCAAACTAGTTTATAGCTTGACTTTTGTTCCTAGATGTGAATGCAGTTTTCAGGATTAATTTAAGTCTTCTAAAGTATTCTTTAGTTAGCTTCATACACATTTGTTCATGTTTTATCTTTGATCCTTCATCAGTTCCCAAATATTCTTACACTCCCTCTTGCTCAAGTTCTTTTATAGCACTTTCTTGTCTCAAACTGATGTTTCCCTGGTGCTGCAGTTTTCCTGCTTTAAAGGTTGCTTTTGCACATTTATCAAGGCCAAATGATACTCTTATATCATCTGAAAAAGTTTTGACAACTTGCAGTTGTGCTTTCAGTTCCTCATCTGATGAGCTATATAGTTTTAAATCATCAACAAAGCGAAGATAAGAAGTCTTTACACTTTGTTTTTTCTAGGAGCCAAATTATAGCCATGGCCTAAGCTAATTATCATCATCATCATCATCATCATCATCAGCCCCCTTTTTCCCATTTTTTCTATATGGGATTGAAGTGTCATGTTAACTATCACCATCTCTCTCGATTCAGTGCCACACTCCTGCCTTCTTCAACACTCATGCCTGACTGTCGGAGATCTTCTTTCACACAATCCAGTCACCTTTTTGCTGTATGTCCTTGCTTCCTCTTACTTTCTTCTTGTCTGTCCCAAATCTTCCTCATGAGATTGTCTTCTGCTTTTTTCTGCACATGTCCAAACCACCGTAATCTGTTCTCTTTAATCTTTTCTGCAATTGGAGGTACTTTGGCTTCTGCTCTTATGTCCTTATTGCTTTGCCTGTCCCACAGTGTACAGCCTACCACTCTTCTCAGGAACTTCATCTCCATCACCTCTAGCTTCTTCAACTGCTCTGTCTTTACTGACCAGGTTTCTGTACCGTACAGTAGTACTGGCTGCACCACTGTCTTGAACACCTTACTTTTCAGCTACTTTGGCATTCTTCTGTCATAGACTACACCTGACACTCTATGCCAGTTGCCTGCAGCCCCCCTGATTCTAGCTTTGACTTCTTCATTCAGACTTCCCTTCTCTTCGACCACCCCTCCCAGATACTTGAAGCTGTTTACCTGCTCCACTATCTTCCCTTCTATCTCTGTTCTCAACTTCTTCTGATTTCCCCAATTTGCTGCCATTACCACCATCTTATCTGTGCTTAGTTTCATCCCATGTGCCTTCAATTTTGCATTCCATTCTCCTATCCTTTGCTGAAGTTCTAATTGAGAGTGTGCCTGTAATGCCACATCGCCTGCATAAAACAGCTTTGTTGATCTGCCCCATCCGACCTGTTGCTAATGTAGTCCATCACCAGTATGAACAGCAGTGGTCTCAGAGCTGAACCCTGGTGTACACCCACTCCCACTGGGAACCCCTCTGTGAGGCCAACCACTGTTCATACATGAGTCATTGGGTCCTTGTACATAGCTTGCACTATTTCTGCCAATGTTTCTGGGACTTCAAATCCCTGCAGTACTGCCCAGATCAGCTTTATTGGGACCTTGCCATGTGCTTTCTCCAAGTCTAGGAATGCACAGTTAGACTCTCTCCTCATCTCTAGCTTCTTCTCAAGTATCTGTCTCACTGCAAGCATCAGGTCAGTTGTGCTGCATCCTGATCTGAATCCGAACTGAGCATCTCCCAACTTACATTCAACTACTCTGCGTATCCATTTATCATTCAGTCTCTCAGAACTTTCATGCAATGTGTTAGGAGTTTGATTTCTCTGTACTGTCCACAATTTTGGATGTCCCCTTTGTTCTTGTACACTGGCACAGGTATGTTTATTCTCCAGTCATCTGGGATATGCCTTTCTCTCCACACTGCTATTAGTACCCTCAGGAGCCATTTCTTCCCTATATCACCCAGCATTTTAATCATATCTGCTGTGAGCTCATCTGAGCCTGCTGCTTTCCCTGACTTCATTTTCCTTAGTGCTGTTCTTACATCATAGGCTGTTTCTGGGGCAGTACAGCTTCTGTGGGATATTCTTCATTCACAAGCTGCTGGAAATACTCCTTCCATCTACCATCAGCTTTTCTTATGCACCTTATTTCCATACCTGGCTCGGCCACATATCTTTTTGTAGTCCTAACACATCTTGTCTAACTCAACCTATTTCCTCCTCTTCTTGTCGTGCTAGAGCCCTGAGTAATTCCTTGAACTGTTGCACTTTCTCTCCAGTCAACTTCCAGGTTTACAGCCTGATCTCTGCTGACCTTAGAGCCTTCTCTGACCACTGCTTAAAGCTGACTGTGGCAATTAGTGGTTTATGCTGTGGGCCGACTGTTTCACTGGGGATGACTTTGCAATCATGGACTCTACTCCAGTGCCTTTTTGTTACTAGGAGGAAGTCTACCTGAGCTGCATGTTGGCTACTCTTGTATGTGATCTTGTGACTGTCCCTCTATCTTTCTGAACCATGTGTTGGCTACTATCAAGCAATTTGCCAGACAGAAGTCTAGACTGGCTACTCCTCCTTTATTCCTGTTCCCCCACCATGTGAACCCAGGAAATCCTCATATCCTGTCCTGTCTGTCACGATATGTTCATTCAAGTCACGCATTATCAGCACCAGTTCATGTTTTCCTGCTTTATTTAGTAAATCCTGCAACTGCTGTCTGAATGCACTCTTTACCTCACTATCACAACCCTGCAGTGGGGCATAGGCTGGGATTATGAGTAATGCCCTATCATTACACTGGAGTTTGATTGCCATGAGTCTGTCATTAATTCTGATGATATCCCCGGCTGCCTTTTGAAGCATCTCTCTCACCACAATTCCCATACCATTCCTAGCCTGTCCCCCTCCTGAGTAGTAGAGTCTGGATCCCAAGCCAAGAGTCTTTGCTGCACTGCCCTTCCATCTCATTTCTTGGATACATAGGATGTCCAGCCTCTTCTGTATCATCATGCCATCCACTTCCAAGCTGCATCCTGCCAGTGAACCTACACTAAGCGTAGCATTTGTCAGTTCATGTTTGGCAGGTTGGTTGGTTTTACATCCAGCTTTCGCTCAACAGATCTATTCTGGGTAACCCATGCTGGGGTAACTGAGTAGGTCAGAGTAGGCCGGGTCCTCAACCCACTTATCACCAGTAACTACTTTTGCCCATTTTGGTGACATTAGTCAACATGACCAAATCACCTAGAGCCATAATTTACACCATCAAGTGGCTAGCCCTGCCATGGTGTGCAGTCTGTGACCCATGTCCTCCTGTCTTGAGGATACTGCGTACCACATTAGATGCCCAAAGCAATTGGTCTGTACAACTGTTCCCCCTACAGGGCACCATGATGAGTCTATGCTGCTGGCCACAGTGCTAATCATTGGTAGGTTTGAGATGGAAACACTTATCATGTTTTTTGGACATAGGAGAAACCTCACAAAGACACAGGGTTAATGTGCAAACTTAATCAGGCATTGGCCGGAGGTCAGGATCAAACCTTGTACTTTGTGCATTGGAGGTGAAGACCTTGACCATTATGCCAACTGGTCTCTTCTTCTGATAAGTAGACAACTTAATGGGTTAAGGGTAAGACAGAATAGCAGCAGTGACAAAGAGTCACAGTGGAATATCCCCTTTGAATTTTTATCCCTGGGATAATTATTTGTTCTTTATCATGGCTTAATTGTAAAGAGGTCTGCCACTGTTTCATGGTCACTGTAATGTAATCAGTCAGTGTAGGGTGTATCTTATATTCATCCCATTTCATATCCTGTACATTTGGACTTCTTATTCTTTTTTTTTACTTCTTCTGTCCATTTAGCATCTTTGTTTAGCACTCTTTTATCCACGAATGTTGGACACTATCAAATGCATTTTTGCAGTCAATATATTTCATACTAAGATTCTTCCCCTTTGTACAGTTCTGCCCTATGACTTTATTTAACAACAAATAATCCTTTGTTCCATATGACTTTCTTTTATTACCCTTTTGTTCTATTGCCATAATTGAGTTTTCTTCTAAGTGACTATAAACTCTGTCTGCATCAGTTTCAGTGTATAGTTTATATATCGTTGGAAGGCAATTTATTGGTCTATAATATTTAGAGTAGCTTGCAGGTTCACCCTTAAGCAGAAGCATTGTTTTTTCCTGTAATTAGCCAGGTTGATCATTGCTAAATCTCCATGCAAGTATGTTAATACTTTTAACTAGAAGTTGAGTACTGCATCTGGGTCTGGGGTTTTCCAATTTGAGGCTTTTCTTAACTTTGTTTCAATCTATCTGGCTGTTACTTCATCCCATTTCATATCCTGTACATTTGGATTTCTTATTCTTTCTTTTACTTCTTCTGTCCATTTAGCATCTTTGTTATGTTCCACAGGGTCTTCATAAATACTTCTCAAAAATATATCTATTTCTTCTTTTTTTTGGTGGTCTTTCAGTTCCTTTTACTTTCTTTGCCAATTCTCTATAAAACTGTTTTGGGTCATCGATAAATTGCTTATTTTGTACTTTTCATTTATATTTATCTACATATCTTCTAAGTTTTTCCACCTGTGCTGAGATTTTTAGTTTGCTATTTGCGATAGTGCATGGTAGAGCCTGATCTGTTCTAATACCAAGCATTGCTTTTATCACATCTAGATTTCTAAGTATTTTAGTTCTGTTTGTTTTGTTTGTTTGATCTTCTGCATAGGTTGTCTTTTTTTTTCAAAACAGGTTTATTGTTTTAACATACAAGAGAAATATCATAACAATTTTATACAAGTAATTAAAAATAGATATGATTATAACATTCAACAAAACAACTAAAGTATTTACAAAGACATCCACTACAATCAGATCAATTAATTAAACTAAAATACCATGCTATTGAAATTAGGATTTTTTAACAAATGTTGTAAATTATCCCATACAATATAATAAGATGTTTTTCTAGTTGTTCTTGACCTAATTGTGTTTATTTCCATATGGCACACTATATTCATAACATTTTTAAATTCATTGAATGAAGGAGGTGTATCTGAAATCCAATTTCTGGTTATTATTTTCCTAGCCACTGCTAGAATAGACCATAACAAGGGAAACTTAACCTTTTTAACACTTTGAGGTACAGGTGTGTTGAATAATATAAGAGATTTAGAAATAATGAAATTATCTGTAAAAAGAGCCTGCAAAAATTCATTAACTGACTTTCAGTATTCTTTCAATTTTATACAGTCATAAAACATATGAGCCCAGTCAGCATTAATTTCTACATTACATCTCTTACATAGATTATCTTTATTATTTATTGTATTCATCATCAAAGGTGTATAAAAAGATCTATGTAAAAATTTCCATGTATAAAGTCTCCAGACAATGGAAGACATAGTTCTATAGGCAGATTCCAATATATATTGTTTATCTTGTTGATTTGGTGGGTCCCCATTAATAGAAGTGAAATAATTCCAGTATGTATCTACACTGTAAAAAGTTTCTTGTCTGATAATTTTATGTATGTATGAAAGTTTACCTTTATCAGAAACTTTATGTTGTAAATTTAATATCAAGTAATCAATCAGTGTTGGAATAGATTCTTTAACTGTTATAGACATTAGATCTATTCTATCAATGAGATGTTGTCTCTGCATAGGTTGTCTGATGATTCTTCAGTACTTTTTGATAACCCCAAAAATTCCCAGAGATAGCTGTATCTAAATGTGCTATATACCTCAAAAAGATCTCCTCTTAGATATCTATAAGAGGCATTGTACAAGTTCAGATATTTTAGTCTTTGATAATAACTTAAATTTTCACATCCATGGATACCCTTGGTATAGTTCAGCTGTACTGTTTCTAGTTTACTCATGCTTGTTTTCTTATAAAGTTTCCATATTATTATTCCATAGTCATGTTTGGGTCTAATGTAACTAACAAACAATGACTTCATCATTTCTGATTTCCTATACTTTATAAATCGTTTTAGACAACCTATAGTTCTATAACTATCATTCACCAATTGGTTGATATGATTAGAAAAACTCAAAGCTGGATCTACCCATATACTCAGGTCCTTAAACAAATCAACAGTTTCAATTATTGTGCACTGTATTAAACATTCACCTTTCAATTTATGTCTCCCAAATCTCATATGCCTAGTTTTTTATGTATTTATCAACATATCATTTCCTGTGTCAAAATGGTCAATTTAGTCAAGTTCTTTTGCAGACATGCTTTATCTCTAACACATGTAATCAGTTTACCCAATTTTATGTCATCTGCATATAGACTGTAGAACCCCTCAAATAAAAAATAGGTCTGAAAGATACAATCTAAATAAGTAAGGGCCTAGGACAGATCTCTGCTGGACACACACAGACTATAACCAAAAATTTCACCTGTCCAATTGCTGTATGATACCTGTCATTTCATATTTGTAATCCATGCAACTATCCATCTTATCAAGAGTACATTGCTACCTAGTTGTAATTTATTCATCAGTGTTTTGTGTATGATCCTGTAAAATGCTGAAGTTAAATCTATAAATTACAACACAGCACAATTTTTCTTTCATAGCTGTTATCATAGTATTACAGAACACCATGTTACAGGTGGTAATCATTCCATTTTTAACATATGGATGCTGATATATGGTTTGGAGTCCCAACCTATCCAGTTCTGACAATAACTTATCCAATATTATCTTTGCCATTATTTTTCCACAACATGAAAGTAGACTTAAGGGTCTGTATGACTGTGGGTTAGTCCTTCTCCCTTTTCCCTTAAATATAGGTTTAGTAAGCATGTCTCCAATCTTGAGGCATCTCCCCATATTTATAGGACCAGGTAAATAATAGATATAATGGTACTGTAAGTTCTTGCTGAAGCATTCTCAGGTCATTATTATTAATAACATCTCCTCCCTCTGCCATGTTTGGATCCAGTTTGTGCAGTTCTTTTTCAACATAATCTAATTTGATTCCAGTATCTGAGGTTATCTGAATGCCACTAGGACAACTTATCACCCCCTTTGTGGAGCCAAACTGTTTTGCATACAGTTTTGTAATTATATCTATAATCTGTTAGTTTTGAGAATAAATTTTAGAATCTACACAGAGTTTATCAATTTGTACCTCTTTACTCCTTCCACATCTTATGTATTTATAAAAAGGTTTCCTATTATGCTCAATACCTTTATATAATTTTTCTTCAATTTTTTTCTTGATCTTGTCTCACACTATGCTTAATTTGTTTGTTCAGCTTGTTTATTTCAATTTTGAAAGTTGCAGTTCAACCTCTCTTCCAGTTCTTATATTTTTTGCCTCTCATCTTAATCAGGTATCTTGTTTTTATGGAAATATAACCCCCTGATGTTGTATGTCTAGATCCTGATTTTACACATTTTTTTTTTGTTTTTTTGTACTCAAACAATTTATCTTTCAAAACTTTATACATTCCATCTGCAGATTTTCCAGTGAACATCACTCCAGTTAATTTTACATAGTGACTATTTTGATTCCATGTAATTGGTTATTAATCTTCTGCGTATTGGTTTAGATTTCAGTTTGGCAGAATTATCTAGCAACAAATTAACTTTATAACACCATGAGCACTGCACATGAAAGGTTGCAAAACTTGACTTGAAGTGACAGTAATTTCTTTAGGAACACAAACAATGTCTAGTATGTTCCGTTCCCTGGTAGTTTTTTTTTTTTTTTTTTTTTTTTTTTTACAATCTGAAGCAATTGTTCACGGACATATGTTGTGAATAATTTCTTTACTAATGTTGTTAAATCAATATTATTCCAATCTGTTTCTGGTATATTTAAGTCCCCAGCTAATATTATTCTTCCCTCCTGTGTTTCCTGCAAGAAATATATGAATTCCTCTAGGTCATCGGCACTTGACTTTGGTGGTCTAAAAACTCCGACACTTGTATGTTTCGGAGTTGTCTTTATTTTCACAGTTACACAGTCTATAGTATTGCTGGTATCACTGAACGTGTAATAATCACAGGTCTCATGGCTATCTTTAATCCCTATCATAACACCTCCATCTGATTTTTTGTTAGAATGTCTGTTACAGTAAAACCATCTATCTCCTGACAGAATTGGTTTCCAAAAGATACACTCAGGAGGCAGTAACTGGAAACAAAATCCAACTTTAATGGTGCTTCTGGTACTTCAGCAAACAGCCTTCAAAGAATAACATAAGCCACCAACCATTCCCGTTTTATGTCAAGCTGCTCCAATTAAACAATCATCTCATCACCCAATAATCTACTACAAGAACCTGCTTAAAAAACATAGCCTTAAAAAAGGGGTAAAATATTTTTCCATATATACTAAGTTACAAAACAATATATATATATATATATATATATATATATATATATATATATATATATATATATATATATAAGGCTTGGCAACAAACCAATTTGTCCAGGGACATCTTCAGTAGGGGTTAGACAAATATATCAGTGAGATTTAAGAGGGTGGGGGGATAAAGGGTTAAATGGAAAGAAGGTTGATTGGGAGGAAATGAGGTAAGGGGTGGGGAGGGGCTTAAGGGGCTTAGGCAAGACCAGCTGGGTAAGGAAGCACACGTTGGCATGAACTTGAATAAGAAATAATGGTGACAGTGAGAAGAAAAGCTCAATAAGAGTACGAGGAGTAACGCAGGTTTGTTCTTCTTTCTACACTTTCTTCTTACCTGGTACAGTATATGTTGCAGATGTGTTCTGTATATTAAATCTTGCTAGCTGACCATGCGTGTCCATTTATTGAATAGGTATATATAGAGCTAAGGCTAGGATTAGACATTACTCACATTGCTTAATTGTTGGATGCGTAGCTTCAGATATAAGGTGCAGTGTTGTTCCTTATCTGTTTAATTTTCAGAGGCACTGCTGTCATGGGGAGGGAGGGGTTGGCACGCTTTCCTTGCATGATGGCTCATTGGTCTTTTTTCCCTTGGGTCCAGTTATAGAGTAGAAGGGGAGGTAGAAGGATGAATCAAGGGGAGCAATGGTCACTGTTGCAGCTGCTGTGGTTGTTGTGCAGGATTGTGGTTATTACTTGATTTTAATGGTGCCGTTTTTTTTTTGTTCAAGTCAGGCATAGTGGTGCTTGATTATTGTTATTGGCATCGGGATGGTTTTCCTCCTGGTTTTGTCATTAGTGTTGCTGAGTCGCAGTACAGCTTACACAGCTATTATACAGGATTGTGGTGGTTTTCCCCTCAGTTGGTTTGTTGGTGGTGTGGGTGTAATGTCACCTGGCTTTCTGTGGTTGGATTTATTGGGACAGAGTGGGCACTTGCCGTGGATCCTGTCTTCTTTGTGAAGCAGGGCAGGTATGGTATGTTGGAATGTTGTGCAGACTTTTTATAACAGGTACAATGCTCTGCTGGTGGGCTGGGAAGGCTTGCAGTGGTGAAATACTGACTCATGGTATTGGTTCTGTAGTGGCCAGCTCAGTGGTAATTTCGCGGGCTTTGAGGTACCTGTGAGTAACAGCTGCTTCCGCACATGCGCAGTGAATAAGATAGCTGTTGGGGGAGGGTGAAATGTACCTCGGAGCACATATGATTATTCCAAAAAAAAACCCCAAAAAAATGAGAGTCTGCTAAGGGGAGACCGATATTAATATAAATAAAAATATAGACGTATATATGACTGGCTGTTTGGTCCTGGATGCATGGTGCTTGACGGGCTGATCTTGTGATCGGTTGGGAGGGTTTGTTCACCGGTGTGCAATATTGGTGGCTTTTCCTGATTCCTTCCTACCATTCAGTAAATTCTTGCTACTGCTAATCTGGGGTACCCAGTAGTCATGATTTATTGGTGGCTTTTCAAGGTCACCTGTAATAAGGGGCAGTTTGTTTCCTATAGCCAAACTGATTCCAGCAATTTAGTTAATATTGTATTAATGGTTCATCTTTTGCATTCACTTCCATTTTGGTAATCTAGTATATATATTAAGCAATGTTTCTTAACATCATGTTTAACATAAATTCAATCATCATCGAAAAACAAATATATTCAGTCATTATCAAAAAACAAATATTCCCTATTGAATAATCAACATTATTCATTTATTTATTTTTATTTATTAATGAAGTAAGCAAGCTGGTCATTGGTCCCTTGTTATTCAGCACCACAATCACAAACCAAAGATAATCCAAATACCCTACACTCTCGGAGGGGAGGTCTGTTGCCTTGCGACTTACAAATACAAGCTCGGTGATCGCTATACCTTGAAAAAGAGGAATTACTTCCAAGGAAAAGGCAATGTCAGCGTTCCCCATAATCTTTCTTAAATTCTTGCAGTTCTAAAAATCACAGTTACCTTCTAACTACACAATGGGAACCCCAGTAGTCTTCAGTAAGAAAAGGGTACACTAGCAGGACATAAGTACATATCAGCTACAGATACAGCTTAGGGGTGCACTTTTATTTAAAATCCATTAGAAGGAAGTTGTAGAAGCATTACTCAACTATCGACTCAGACCTTTTAATTGATCTTCATTTCACCACTGGTGTTATACTAGATGATTAGGGATGTCCCTAACTTTGACAGAAATTTCATCTCTGACTCCTTTAGTCCCTCCAAAAGCTGGTGTCTGTGGTAGGAAGGTGGTGAATTACACTTAATAATGGCAACAATTAACAGTATAAATTTCCTTATTGTCAAGTTACATTCTTCAAAAATCTGAAAAGTAGTACCTGACAGATTGGGAGGACATTCTGGTAATTTATTTGGTGACAATGCCAGGTCCAGTTCAAAGTCTTCTGGGTACAAATGTATGGCAGGTGTCCCTGATAGTTTTAACTAGTTGGGTTTTGTCCTGCATTCGGTTGTGACTGGTCCTTGTTTGATGGAGAGTTTAGGGTTCTGTTAGGTTCGTGTGAGTAACGGTTAGCAGTATAGGGCATCCATGCAGGTAATTTGTAGTCTACAGTGGATTGTTCTCAGGGCAGGCCTTTACCCAAACTGTCAAAGGAGTTAGCATGTGGTATAGTTTTAATGGTACAAGTTTTCACAGTAGGTTCAGGGTTAGGTTTCTATCTTGGGCAGTCTTCATGGTTGGGTGGTTTATAGGAAAGTGAAGTAGTTCATTAAAGAGGGAATTGGCAAAAGTTACTCAGGCACATTTCTGTGTTCCTGTTTAATTGCCTGGGAAGTCATAATGGCACTGGAGGGGGGTTGGAGTCTCTCTGCATGCCTCTCAACTGTACAGATTTACAGAATTGGCTAGACTTTTTCATGTTTTGGTGCTGTTTATATATTGCAGATGGTGGATTTCTGGCAACTAATGGCAATTCCACAAGGATGGCAGTTAGAAAATAAGGACAGACTATAATTCAGTTGATACTCTGAGGTGTCAGAGGGTAACTGTTGGGGTTATGTACATACCATTCAACTGTGACATGGCTGCAGCATCTCTAGGGTTTCTGCTCAATGTTTTGGGCTATTTGCATAACATGGTGAGTTTAGGGCAAATCAAGGGTAGTGCATTCAGAAAGTGGGATCTACCATTTGTGTTTCAGCTTTCATACACCCTAAGAAACTTCAATATTACAAAGAGCAAGTGAAAATAAAAGGTGGGTAAATACGTGGGGGGGGGGAATTAAAAGGTGTCCTTATATTAAGGTGTTGTCATAACTTTCAATTGTATAGATTTTCATAGAATATCCAGATTTTGCTTCATATCTGGGTGTGTTTTTCATAGAGTTCTGGCTTTGGCAATTAGTGGCAAAACATTAAAGACTGACATTAGAAAACAATGACAGACATTTAAGTTGCTCACTTTATACCATTCAGAGGATACCACGGCCCCTCTTTTATTTATGCCTTGTGAACACTTATCACTCTAAGAGGTTGAGAAGTATGGGCTTTGTCCACGTTACCCAGGCTAAGAGGTTGAGAAGTATGTGTGTTGCTAGAGCTTTTCACTTGTGTCATTGCTTGCAAGCTAAGGGGAGCAGATGAGCAAAATGTGATACATATACTAATGGAATATTATGGCATATTAACAGCTTCAACGGGGAAGATTTAGCAGGATATATATATATATATATATGTAAAGGGGGAGAGTAGAAGGGGAGCCCTAACTCATAATTACATTGGAAAGAGTTGATGGGAAATATGGCGGTGGGTCCCCTTGATAGCACTCAATGTTAAGATATTTTGGTTTATGGCAGTGCATTAACAGTTTCTTTTCTTTCACAGAGCAATGAGGGATGAGCGCACAGTGGACAATGTGCCAGTAGCTGGAATGATGGACAGTGAAGTCATAGAAGGATGTGCGTATAGGCACATCAGTCGGTGACCTGAAGGTGATAGATGCTGCTTGGCTGGAGTGGTGAAAAAGGAGGGCACAGGTGATCTATCATTAGGTGCTCATTAATCCATGTCAGGCTTGTTGCGGTAGGGAGTAGCATGGAGGCAAGTGAGGCTGAGGTGAGTTAAGGGCAGAGTAAAGGGGGTAGATTTTTTTAGGGGGAGTTTGGAATTGCCCATAGGTGTGGTGGAGTCACAATATAGTTATTATGTATTGGATTTAGGTGGCATGGTAGTTTGAGTGACCTTTCTGTGGTAAGTTTAAGCAGAGGGGTTGTCAGTGGCCAGTGCTACTTTGATTGGATGTGTCATTTGGGGGGCTAGTAGATGCATGTGATCGGGTTCCCCTTTATGGTTAAGTGAAGGGTTGGACAGAGCATTGTAAGGAGGGGAAGGGGGTTCATTGGGATTTGCTTTTGTTACAACTATGACCGGAGGTTTTGGGTGGAGGGTATAATTTGGGTGGGTTGGATGGCAGGAAGGATCATTAGATTATTTTAACCATTTAGTCAACTGGTGTTTTTTGCTAATTATATGAGTTTTGGTTGACAGGGGTCCAGTTTGGTCTACAGTGGATGGGTACACAGAATAATGTTTGGCTTAGTGGTAGGTTGTTGGAAATTTTGGTAAGAGTGAATGGGAACAGCCTGGTCAGGCTTGTGGGCAGACAAGAGGGACAGGTTTGTCCTCTTCTGTTCCCCTTCTGGTGTGTGGATGCTTGTTTCAATAAGTTGGGGAAGGAAAGTGAGCAGTTGGAGGCAATAAGTTGTAAATATAAGTGAGCGGAGGTAAGGATGATGCTTATTTGGTTGGAGGGGTAATTCAATAAATGGTATATGAAGTGAGTTGTTGGATGCTGCTTCATAAGTAAAGGACTTGGTGGGATGTGTAATTCAATAAATGGTATATGAAGTGAGTTGTTGGACACTGCTTCATTTAAAGGACTTGGTGGGATGTGTAATTCAATAAATGGTATATGAAGTGAGTTGTTGGACGCTGCTTCATATAAAGGACTTGGTGGGATGTGTAATTCAATAAATGGTATATGAAGTGAGTTGTTGGACGCTGCTTCATATAAAGGACTTGGTGGGATGTGTAATTCAGTAAATGGTATATGAAGTGAGTTTTTGGATGCTGCTTCATAAGTAAAGGACTTGGTGGGATGTGTAATTCAATAAATGGTATATGAAGTGAGTTGCTGGATGCTGCTTCATATAAAGGACTTGGTGGGATGTGTAATTCAATAAATGGTATATGAAGTGAGTTGTTGGACACTGCTTCATATAAAGGACTTGGTGGGATTTGTAATTCAATAAATGGTATATGAAGTGAGTTGTTGGACTCTGCTTCATATAAAGGACTTGGTGGGATGTATAATTTAATAAGTGGTATATGAAGTGAGTTGTTGGACGCTGCTTCATATAAAGGACTTGGTGGGATGTGGAATTCAATAAATGGTATATGAAGTGAGTTGTTGGACGCTGCTTCATATAAAGGACTTGGTGGGATGTGGAATTCAGTAAATGGTATATGAAGTGAGTTGTTGGACGCTGCTTCATATAAAGGACTTGGTGGGATGTGTAATTCAGTAAATGGTATATGAAGTGAGTTGTTGGACGCTGCTTTATATAAAGGACTTGGTGGGATGTGTAATTCAATAAGTGGTATATGAAGTGAGTTGTTCGATGCTGCTTCATAACTAAAGGACTTGGTGGGATGTGTAATTCAATAAATGGTATATGAAGTGAGTTGTTGGACTCTGCTTCATATAAAGGACTTGGTGGGATGTGTAATTCAGTAAATGGTATATGAAGTGAGTTGTTGGATGCTGCTTCATAACTAAAGGACTTGGTGGGATGTGTAATTCAATAAATGGTATATGAAGTGAGTTGTTGGACACTGCTTCATATAAAGGACTTGGTGGGATGTGTAATTCAATAAATGGTATATGAAGTGAGTTGTTGGATGCTGCTTCATAACTAAAGGACTTGATGGGATGTGTAATTCAATAAATGGTATATGAAGTGAGTTGTTGGATGCTGCTTCATAACTAAAGGACTTGGTGGGATGTGTAATTCAATAAGTGGTGTATGAAGTGAGTTGTTGGATGCTGCTTCATAAGTAAAGGACTTGGTGGGATGTGTAATTCAATAAATGGTATATGAAGTGAGTTGTTGGATGCTGCTTCATAAGTAAAGGACTTGGTGGGATGTATAATTCAATAAATGGTATATGAAGTGAGTTGTTGGATGCTGCTTCATAAGTAAAGGACTTGGTGGGATGTGTAATTCAATAAGTGGTGTATGAAGTGAGTTGTTGGATGCTGCTTCATAAGTAAAGGACTTGGGATGTGTAATTCAATAAATGGTATATGAATTGAGTTGCTGACACTGCTTCATAACTAAAGTAAGTGAGTAGAGGTATGGACGCTGCTTACTGGGTCAGGATGAGTAAAGTCACGGTGTCCTGATTAACATTACAGGGATGTTTATGCTGTGATTAAAATCAGCTGTACTATGTTCAGTTGTAATTAATAACATTGGTTATCAAAGCCATGTTATGGAAGCTTAATAAAGGGCATCAAATGTAATTCAGTGCGATGTGTTTTTATTGAAGGGGACTGGGACAAATGAGGGTTGGCAGTAAACCAATTATTCCAAGGACATTTTCAATAGGAGTTAGACAAATATATCAGTGAGAGGTAACAGGGTGGAGGGGATAAAGGGTTAAATGGAAGGAGGGTTTACTGGGAGGAAATGAGGTAAGAGGTGGGGAGGGGTTTAAAGGACTTAGACAAGACCAGCTCAGTAAGGAATCACATATTGGTATGAACTTGCTGCCCGCCCTCCCTCCCTGTCTTTTTAGAGGATTGGAGGGGTGTGGTTACTTTAGCAGTCTGAGTAGTGCGTAGAAGAGGGACAGGATTGCCCTTTTCTGTTCCCCCGCTGGTGTGTGGATGTTTATTTCAATACGTTGGGAAAGGAAAGTGAGCAGCTGAAAGCAATATGTAGTAAATATAAGTGAGTGGAGATAAGGACAATGCTTATTTGGTTGGAGGGGTAATTCAGTAAATGGTATATGAAGTGAGTTGCTGACACTGCTTCATAACTAAAGTAAGTGAGTAGAGGCATGGACGCTGCTTATTGGGTCAGGATGAGTAAAGTCAGGCTGTCCTGATTAACATTACAGGGATGTTTATGCTGTGATTAAAATCAGCTGTACTATGTTCAGTTGTAATTAATAATATTGGTTATCAAAGCCATGTTATGGAAATTTAATAAAGGTCATCAAACGTCATTTGGTGTCATGTGTTTTTATTGAAGGGGACCGGGACAAACAATATTATAATTTATACATTTAAATTCACATCCAGACTCATACCTTTAGGTTTTAAAGTATTATAATTTAGAATGAACCTGCTTTCCATTTTTAACAAACTGACTAAAAAATCTCCACCCCTTGCAAGAAAAGGTGTAGCCAACACACTAAAGAAGAAACTAATATCAGAACCCTCATATGCATTAATAAAGTGTTCAGCTACTGGGCTATCCAAATTCCTATTTCTAATATGTCCTAGATGTTCATGACTTCTAATTTTTACTATACGTTTTTGTCTGTCCAACATACCACCTCACAGGAGTATACCCACACCCTACAATATAAATCACCCCACAATAAATATAGGGTGTAGGCATTAAAATGGGCTCACATTAGGTGAAACAACAAAGGAAATAAAAAAGATCTCCACTGGCTGTTGCAAGAGTATTTTGATAGGAATCCCATCTCAAGCCCAGCCTCTATAAGGATGTGGGGGAGGTGTGTAAGGCTACAAGGGGTTAGGGTTTTTTTTGATGAAATATGAAAGGTTTAGGAGGAGTAGAAAACAGTGGGAGTTTTGTCATTACAAAAAAATCCTAGAGTTGAGGGAGACCCAGAGGATAATTGTTGCATGGAGTGTGCAGTATGCACAATAAAATCCAGGTGCTGAATCTTAATATTGAGATTAAAATGTTATGGCCTGAAGGCAGTAGACAATGCACACAGCCACCAGAAACGAACAAAGTTAAATATAGTCTTTAATCCAATCAAGTAAAATAACATTAGCGCTTTCATCCTTGATCACCCCCAAGACTTATTCATATGCAACATAATATTTAAGACCACCAATTAAAAACACTATATAAAAGTTCATCTCTGGTCGCATGGCCATATATAAATGTGTGGTCTTAAAGATATATTACCTACATACTTAGAAAATGGAAATTCAGTATCCACACATAAAAACACACAGTACCTACAAACAATCCATAGTAATAAACCATAAAAAATAATACCTCTCAATACCATATGCTTAAATAATTGTTAAATATATTCATAATTTAGTCCACCACAGGGTCCATTACAGACTGTGAGGGACCAGCATCAAACTAATAGAACTTATCAAAATGGCCATGACCCAGGTGGCCAACTAACTAATGCTGGCCCCTGCTGATGAGAGGACTCTACTAATGACCTCAAAGACCCATTACTAATAATCCATCAAGTTTTCTTCTGTCGCAGTGGTCTGACAGACCGAAGGAGAAGAATCAAAGAACTCAGTGGGGGGAAGGGATGGTCAGGGTCTTCTGAGATGGCACCAAACGGAGAACAGGTACCATCCACAACCCCACCCCCATAGAACTCTACTTATCGGTACTGACTTGTGTAGAAAGTCAGGGTGGAAGCTTGGAGTCTATATTATAACATCGAAATCTACAAAGATCGAATGTTATAATATCGAACCCTAAACACCGAAATTCGCAAAAATCGAACAGTCAGAATAGTGATTATTTTCCCCAGGGGAAAAAATCGCTATTCCGAGAAACATACACACAACATAAACACACACAAAAAACAGCAATCCACACACATACACTTAAAATCCTACACCTAAACCTAAACTAAACTTTACATACACTACTAGCTATCCACTTACCCTAACTCAACCCTAATCCTAAGGTCCGTCACTATCGCACACTCACCCCACCCGTGCCCTAACCCTAACTCTCCTAACTCACCCCCAAGACTAACCTGCACACAACCGCACACTTACCTGACCCGCGCCCTAACTCTAACTCACCTAACCCGCCCCCGAACCCTAACCTACACATAATCACACACTTACCTGACCCACCCCTAACCCTAACTTCCACACAACCGCACTTACTTGACCCGCTCCCTAACCCTAACTCACCTAACCCGCCCCCTAACCCTAACATACACACACAAAACAAATGAAAATGGTCACTGCAATTCGTCAAAGAAACAAAGAAGAAAGTCTTAATGAATGATGAATTTATTTGAAGCGCTTTTCGTTTGCTTAATAATGAAACTTCTTCAGAAACAGAATCACCATTTAAAACACATACAATTAGTCACAGCTGTTACTGGTTAACCAATCAAATTGCTCAACTCACTTTACCACATTCTTAAAGGGATATTGGATGTAATAGTACTTTACTCTAAACGGTAAACAAAATTATTGCATGCCTATTCTTATCCATAAATAACAACTGAATTACAAGAATGTAAAGAATAAAAATATAAAAATAAGAATAAAAATATAAGAATAAAAATATATATAACATAATAAAAACATTAGATTCATTAGTACATATAGAAACATACTATCAATATACAACTGAATTAATACTACTAAACTCCACTTAACACTTTAAACTTTTCAGTTTTAAAATACTGCTTATAGAACATGTCTCATTCAATCCTGGATAATTATAAGCATTTAATCTAATCTGCCAGGCTAACTCCAGTTCTTCCAGACATAAAGGAGCAGGGCCACCTCTTATGTCTTGATGCACCCGGTTGATGACCAAAAATTTAAAACTGTGATTTACATGACTTTGAACATGCTTAGCTAAAGCATTGTCTTGCTTCTTCCTTCTGATGGCATAATGCAGGACAATATTGACATTTGACCAAGTAAACCACCATCTTTGAATTACAATTCTACTTTGATTTTAATCTGAAATTAAACCCTCCCACTATAAACAAGTTTGTGACATCCACAAACTTGCAATAATTGCAATTTTGACATTTATACATCCCTGTTATTTTAGGGAAAGTCCGATATTGTTGTTCAATTAGTGCTTTCAAGTTTTTGCCTCTCCTAAATATAACTCTAGGCCTTTCACCCATTTTAACACAAATGTTAGGGTTAGTTCTAAACAAACCCCAGTTTTTCTGGATAATGTCCATACAGGAATAACTGTGTATGTTAAATGTAATAATGAAACTCGGCACAACAGAACCAAAGATAGCTGAAGTGTGCTTTATATTATTTGACAAATCTAATTCTAAATTTGTTAGCTGCTCAGTAAACCATTGTTTAATACATAATAAGGGTTTATATATACTGTTGGATCTCTTGTATTTAACTTCATCTATTAAGTTGTCTATCAAGCTTTCAGGGTAAGCCCTATGCAGGAACATACGTTTCAATAATTGACATTCTTCCATAAAATCTTGGCCTTGACTGACAATACGTGCAGCTCTCACCAGTTGACCCTTGATAACGGATCGCTTCTGGTGGTAAGGATGACAACTTGAGAAATGTAAAAATGAATTAGAATATGAACTTTTTCTATAAATATTAGCTAGAAAACATCTTTGTTCACTGTTCTTAGATAACCAAATATCAAGATATGCTATTGCTTCTGTGTTGTATGTAGCAGTGAACTGTAGAAACTGAGTTGACCCATTGAATTGATTCAAGATGGAATTACTTATCTCAGCATCCCCATTAAGAAGGATGAAAATATCATCCAGATAGTGGGTGTAAAAAACTATCTGGTCATTAGGACCTGTATTTTTAAACACGTATTCCAGTTCTCAGTAAGCCATAACTAAATTTGCTATACTTGACCCACATGGCGACACCAACCTTTTGAAAGTAAATGTTGTCACCAAATATGAAACAATTGTTGTCAAGTATAAGCTCTAGCAATTCAGTAACTAATGCAATCTCATTTATGGAAGCACCATTTTTCTTTAATACCAAGTTAACCCAATCAATCCCTATATCATGAGGAATACGTGTATATAAATCCTTCACATCTACTGAGAGGAAATTATAATTCATATTAAATTCCAAAGCATCTATTTTCTTAAGGAATGACCATGAGTATTTATATGTGTGATTTTCCTGAATCAAGTATTTTTGTAGTATTGAATCGATAACTTTGGCACATGAATATGTTGGGGACCCTCAACCATCCACTAGAGGTCTCATGGGAGGATTTGTTATATTTTTATGGATCTTTGGAATACCAAGCATGCAGGGGTATCTAGGGTATAATGTGGACATATAGTTGTAAATACTTTGTTCAATTCTACCCTCTATAAACGTCTTCAGTGCTGTTCTTGATTAAACTATATACTCTATTAACTTCCGACCGTGAGCTCAAAATATAGGCAGGGTTGTCAAGTAATTTTTCCATGCGCTCGTAATAGTCTGTACTGTCAAAGACTACAAGACCACCACCTTTGTCTGGTTTACAAATACGAATGTCTTGAGTTTTAATGTAATCAAGGTAATCATGTTCAGTTTTATTTATATTCTGGTTGCTGTTTGTACTAAACCCTTGTTTCAAACCTTGTCTAATGTCCAATTCACATAGCTGTTCAAAAATTTGTAACAACGGGTGTAAGGGAGGGTTATAAGTACTTGGTATATTAAATTGGTCGGTGCCAAGTTCATTAGTACCACCACCCATCATTAAATTAAAATTTAACTTCCTAGTGAAAGTTTTGATGTCAATGACTGTTTTTACTAAGTCAAGCTTTTGTGCTGGAACACAAGTATACCCTTTAGATAGAAAATCCACAATGTCAGAAGAAATAACCGCTGATGAAAAGTTATGCACTTTAAAATC
The DNA here is from genome assembly GCF_019279795.1 of Protopterus annectens. Taxonomy (NCBI): domain Eukaryota; kingdom Metazoa; phylum Chordata; order Ceratodontiformes; family Protopteridae; genus Protopterus; species Protopterus annectens. The sequence goes on from NC_056734.1 coordinate 858,368,643, forward strand.
ACCTGCTGTGTTAGTAATAATGACAGGTTTAGCAATGACTGGTCCAACAGAATGTTCAATAAATTCACTACAGGTATCCAGGACAATGTGGTCACCTTCAAGCAAGACTGGGTCTAAGATATCAGTTCTCAAAGATAAGCAAGGGTCAGACATTGCTACAGAATGGTCAATTGTAACAAAAGTTATGTCTTGCATTTGTTTAACTTTTGTTGAGACTTGTTCAGTTGGTAATTGCTCTGTTGCTTCGGTCTTGCACCCGTATGATTGACAAGCCGAAAATTTTCACTTTGGTTTTGATTCAGTTGACCACTCTTAATCTGTCCTTGGTGAAGGTTTTGCAGCCTTTCACTCCTCCTGATCTCTGTTTGTCCATCTGAATTAACATTGGTATATAGATTAAAGTTACTGTGATTTGGGGCATTAAACAAAGGCATTCGGTTCTCCTGTAAATGCTGGTTATTATCTACATTATTAGCAAGGGCTGGCAAATTTGGCACTGTAGGACCTTGCCAGACTTGAGCCACCGAGGGTACAGGATAAGATGTGCCCTCCTGGTAGGCCTTACAGTCATGATCCAGTTTTTTGACTTTATTGCCTTTTAATTTAGCCAGATACTGATCAATACTGGAGAAGACACGGACGTATTCATATTTGTACCTAGAGAATTCTGCATCTAGTTTAATACTAGTATCCAGTTCATTTACTTTAACGCTTAATTCATTGACCCAAATAGTGTAATACTTGACCAACGGTTCTAAAAGGTCAAAGCCTTGACGGTCAAATAATTCCACAAGTTCATTATGGAATGCTGAGTTAATAACTAGCCCAGTTGGAAACTGATAATGTCGTAGACCTTTTGGCACTACTTTCTGCATTAAACATTCATGGAAATATGATATTTCAAGTTGCAGTTTCTTTAATTTGACTAACTGGTTATCTAATGATTTAAGTTTAGCCACAATATCAAAGTACAAGCTGTTTTTAATTCTGTTTTCACCTTGTAGTTCAGTATTCAAGTTGGTAGAACCAGAAAACGAAAAACCTTCGGAAATCCAATTCTTTAATTCTGGAAGACCAAGTGTACTATTGCCACCACTGAAAGGCACATTAGTTGAAGGACGAGGTAAATGAGTTTGTAATCCGCTTAATACATGGTTGTTATTGTCACCTGGTAACATACCGGCAATTAAAACAGTGCTACCTACTGCCACAACCGTGTTTCCACTCAGTTGAACAGTGCCCACTGTTACCGCTAATTGTGTTTGTTGTCCCTGTTGTAATGGAGCTAAACTCGGAGCTCCATCTGTTCTCACAACTGCTGGTGCTGCCCCTAAATTGCCAATGTCCACAGGAGGCATAGTGGTAAAGTTTGAACGTATCAAAACTGGTAACGAGTCATGAAGCTCTCGTTGCTGTGTATCCAGCCGATCCAGTCTCGAAAAAATAGACTCTATCATGGATAAAGCACTTCAAATAAATTCATCATTCATTAAAGCTTTCTTCTTTGTTTCTTTGACGAATTGCAGTGACCGTTTTCAGTTGTTTTGTAGTCTCTTGAGCTTTCTTGGTTTTGGTTTGTTATGGCATCTGGTACGGCAGCTAGTCAGAGCAGTTTTAAGCCTAGTGCAACACCAGAGTTATTAAGGGGCTGTAATAGAGCGAATTCCGAGGCACCAGCTATGGACAACACTCCGATGAATATTAATACATTAGACTCTCTATTATCCAGGATGGAGTCTATTTTTTGAGACTGGATCGGCTGGATACACAGCAACGAGAGCTTTGTGACTCGTTACCAGTTTTGATATGTTCAAACTTTACCACTATGCCTCCTGTGGACATTGGCAATTTAGAGGCAGCACCAGCAGTTGTGAGAACAGATGGAGCTCCGAGTTTAGCTCCATTACAACTGGGACAACAAACACAATTAGTGGTAACAGCGGGCACGGTTCAACTGAGTGGAAACACGGTTGCGGCAGTAGGTAGCACTGCTTTAATTGCCGGTATGTTACCAGGTGACAATAACAACCATGTATTAAGCAGATTACAAACTCATTTACCTCGTCCTACAACTAATGTGCCTTTCAATGGTGACAATAGTACACTTGGTCTTCCAGAATTAAAGATTTGGATTTCCGAAGGTTTTTCGTTTTCTGGTTCTACCAACTTGAATACTGAACTACAAGGTGAAAACAGAGGTAATAACAGCTTGTACTTTGACATTGTGGCTAAACTTAAATCATTAGATAACCAGTTAGTCAAATTAAAGAAACTGCAACTTGAAATATCATATTTCCGTGAATGTTTAATGCGGAAAGTAGTGCCAAAAGGTCTACAACATTATAAGTTTCCAACTGGGCTAGTTAGTAACTCAGCGTTCCCTAATGAACTTGTGGAATTATTTGACCATCAAGGCTTTGACCTTTTAGAACTCATGGTCAAGTATTACACTATTTGGATCGATGAATTAAGTGTTAAAGTAAATGAACTGGATGCTAGCATTAAACTGGATAAAGAATTCTCTAGGTACAAATATGAATATGTCCATGTCTTCTCCAGTATTGATCAGTATCTGGCTAAATTAAAAGGCAATAAAGTCAAAAAACTGGATCATGACTGCAAGGCCTACCAGGAGGGCACAGCTTATCCTGTGCCCTCGGTGGCTCAAGTCTGGCAAGGTCCAACAGTGCCTAATTTGCCAGCCCTTGCTAATAATGTAGATAATAACCAGCATTTACTTGAGAACCGAATGCCTTTGTCTAATGCCCCAAATCACAGAAACTTTAATCTATATACCAATGTTAATTCAGATGGGCAAACAGAGATCAGGAGGAGTGAAAGGTTACAAAATCTTCACCAAGGACAGATTAAGTGTGGTCAACTGAATCAAAACCAAAGCGAAAATTTTCAGCTTGCCAATCATATGGGTGCAAGACCAAAACAACAGAGCAATTACCAACTGAACAAGTCTCAACGAAAGTTCAACAAATGCAAGACATAACTTTTGTTACAATTGACCATTCTGTAGCAATGTCTGACTCTTGCTTATCTTTGAGAACTGATATCTTAGACCCAGTCTTGCTTGAAGGTGACCACATTGTCCTGGATACCTGTAGTGAATTTATTGAACATTCTGTTGGACCAGTCATTGCTAAACCTGTCATTATTACTAACACAACAGGTGATTTTAAAGTGTATAACTTTTTATCAGCGGTTATTTCTTCTGACATTGTGGATTTTCTATCTAAAGGGTATACTTGTGTTCCAGCACAAAAGCTTGACTTAGTAAAAACAGTCATTGACATCAAAACTTTCACTAGGAAGTTAAATTTTAATTTAATGATGGGTGGTGGTACTAATGAACTTGGCACCGACCAGTTTAATATACCAAGTACTTATAACCCTCCCTTACACCCGTTGTTACAAATTTTTGAACAGCTATGTGAATTGGACATTAGACAAGGTTTGAAACAAGGGTTTAGCACCAACAGCAACCAGAATATAAATAAAACTGAACATAATTACCTTGATTACATTAAAACTCAAGACATTCGTATTTGTAAACCAGACAAAGGTGGTGGTCTTGTAGTCTTTGACAGTACAGACTATTACGAGCGCATGGAAAAATTACTTGACAACCCTGCCTATATTTTGAGCTCACGGTCGGAAGTTAATAGAGTATATAGTTTAATCAAGAACAGCACTGAAGACGTTTATAGAGGGTAGAATTGAACAAAGTATTTACAACTATATGTCCACATTATACCCTAGATACCCCTGCATGTTTGGTATACCAAAGATCCATAAAAATATAACAAATCCTCCCATGAGACCTCTAGTGGATGGTCGAGGGTTCCCAACATTTTCATGTGCCAAAGTTGTCGATTCAATACTACAAAAATACTTGATTCAGGAACAACAAATATGAAAATACTCATGGTCATTCCTTAAGAAAATAGATGCTTTGGAATGAAATATGAATTATAATTTCCTCTAAGTAGATGTGAAGGATTTATATACACGTATTCCTCATGATATAGGGATTGATTGGGTTAGCTTGGTATTAAAGAAAAATGGTGCTTCCATAAATGAGATTGCATTAGTTACTGAATTGCTAGAGCTTACACTTGACAACAATTTTTTCATATTTGGTGACAACTTTTACTTGCAAAAGGTTGGTGTCGCCATGGGTTCCCCATGTGGGGCAAGTATAGCAAATTTAGTTATGGCTTACTGGGAACTGGAATACATGTTTAAAAATACAGGTCTTAATGACCAGATAGTTTTTTACACCCACTATCTGGATGATATTTTCATCCTTCTTAATGGGGATGCTGAGATAAGTAATTCCATCTTGAATCAATTCAATGGGTCAACTCAGTTTCTACAGTTCACTGCTACATACAACACAGAAGCAATAGCATATCTTGATATTTGGTTATCTAAGAACAGTGAACAAAGATGTTTTGTAGCTAATATTTATAGAAAAAGTTCATATTCTAATTCATTTTTACATTTCTCAAGTTGTCTCCCTTACCACCAGAAGCGATCCGTTATCAAGGGTCAACTGGCGAGAGCTGCACATATTATCAGTCAAGACCAAGATTTTATGGAAGACTGTTAATTATTGAAACGTATATTCCTTCATAGGGCTTACCCTGAAAGCTTGATAGACAATTCAATAGATGAAGTTAAATACAAGAGATCCAACAGTATATATAAACCCTTATTATGTATTAAACAATGGTTTACTGAGCAGCTAACAAATTTATAATTAGATTTGTCAAATAATATAAAACACACTTCAGCTGTCTCTGGTCCTGTTGGGCCGAGTTTCATTACTACATTTAACATACACAGCTATTCCTATATGGACATTATCCAGAAAAACTGGGGTTTGTTTAGAACTAACCCTAACATTTGTGTTAAAATGGGTGAAAGGCCTAGAGTTATGCTTAGGAGAGGCAAAAACTAGAAAGCACTAATTGAACAACAATATCGGACTTTCCCTAAAATAACAGGGATGTATAAATGTCAAAATTGCAATTACTGCAAGTTTGTGGATGTCACAAACTTGTTTAGAATGGGAGGGTTTCATTTCAGATTAAAATCAAAGTATAATTGTAATTCAAAGATGGTGGTTTACTTGGCCAAATGTCAATATTGTCCTGCATTTTATGTTGGCAAAATGGAGCCGAGGCTCTGTGAAAGAATGTATGAACATCAGTATGCCATCAGTAGGAAGAAGCAAGACAATGCTTTAGCTAAGCATGTTCAAAGTCATGTAAATCACAGTTTTAAATTTTTGGTCATCGACCAGGTGCATCAAGACATAAGAGGCCGCCCTGCTCCTTTATGTCTGGAAGAACTGGAGTTAGCATGGCAGATTAGATTAAATGCTTATAATTATCCAGGCTTGAATGAGACATGTTCTATTAGCAGTATTTTAAAACTGAAAAGTTTAAAGCGTTAAGTGGAGTTTAGTAGTATTAATTCAGTTGTATATTGATAGTATGTTTCTATATGTACTAATGAATCTAATGTTTTTATTATGTTATTTATATTTTTATTCTTATATTTTTATTCTTATTTTTATATTTTCATTTTTTACATTCTTGTAATTCAGTTGTTATTTATGGATAAGTATAGGCATGCAATAATTTTGTTCACAGTTTAGAGTAAAGTATTATTACATTCAATATGCCTTTAAGAATGTGGTAAAGTGAGTTGAGCAATTTGATTGGTTAACCAGTAACAACTGTGACTATTTATATGTGTTTTAAATGGTGATTCTGTTTCTGAAGAAGTTTGCTTATTAAGCAAACGAAAAGCGCTTCAAATAAATTCATCATTCATTAAAGGCTTTCTTCTTTTTTCTTTGACGAACTGCAGTGACCGTTTTCAGTTGTTTTGTAGTCTGTTGAGATTTCTTGGTTTTGGTTTGTTATGGCATCCTAACCTACACACAATCGCACACTTACCTGAACCCGACCCGTAACATTCCAACATATAGAACACTGAAAACAGCGAAGCCACAGCAACAGCCCACCAAATTCTTTCCCTGGGAAAGTATTCGGTGTCCTGCACCTTCGCTGTTTTCAGCATTCGACAAAACTGGTTCGGTATTATAACATTCAAACTTTATAAAATTCAATGTTATAATATAGACCCGGAAGCTTGGCAGTTACAAAAGAACAACGTCTGATTGTTATTACTAATCAAGGTGGAGATTTTAAAATATATAATTTTTCTTCCTTTTTTAAAGACACTGAACTAGCAGACTTGCTCTCTAAGGGTGTCTCTTTTATTCCTGCGAGGACAGCTAATACTGGTATGGTAATGATGGACGTTAAACAATTTGGGAGAAAACTAATCTTAATGCTCTCTCTAATTAACAAACACCGGTGGTTTCTGATTTTAAAACAGCAAGTATCTATAACCCCCCTACTGGATCCAGTATTACAAACCTTTGAAAAGGTTTGTAAAATGGGCAGCAGGTTTACTTAGATACTAGGGCTTATAAACAAGAGTAATTTATCCCGAGGAAAAAAGAAAAATAAATGCTAGATGACCTAAAATTGCAAAGTCTAAGAGTGATGAAACCAAATAAGGGGGGAGGTTTGGTTATAATAGAATGGAAGAGTACATCAAGAGAATGGAGACAGGTCTTAACACTGAATCTTATTCAGTAGTTAGTAGGAACAAATTAAATCAAGCATGCAGGGGAGTAAAACGACAATTGGAGGTAATTTTTATTGATGGCAGGATTACTATAGATGAATTTAATTTCTTAACAGTTCCATCTCCTGTTATACCTGCTATTTTTGGTCTCCCCAAGATCGACAAGAGGCTAGTAGATCCACCAATCAGGCCTATAGTGGATGGGAGGGAAAACCTTACTAGTGCTTTTGCCAAGCTCCTTGACTTTACCCTAAAACATCTCTTGGATGATGAAAACAAGTGTGCAAAGATAGTTGGGATTTTTTTAGAGAAAATCAAACAGATAGAATTTCATGAGGATGATCTGGTGGTCACTATTGATGTTAAGGACATTTATTCCATTATCCCACATGAGCAGGGGATTGAATAGTTTTGTGAATTTTTGCAAGATAAGAATATTGAGCAAGAGAGAATTAACCTTTATGAAGAGTTTCTTGAAGTGATATTAAAGAACAACTATATTTCTTTTGAAGGTAAAGCCTATTTCTATTTAAAAGGGGTGGCCATGGGGTCCAGTGTTGGCTCATTGTTTGCCAACATTGTAACGATAAAATGGGAAATAATACAGTGCATGTTACCTCAATAGGAATAAAGCTGTCATTGTTGTCATTCTCAAGTAAAGTGAAGGAATTTTGTCCTTGAATGAGTTTAGATCCATCTCCCTTATTAACACTGATGCAAAAATCTTTTCAAAGTTCCAAAAGATGAGATTGGATTTATTAATCCCAAGAATTGCTATGGAAGGTCAGAATGATTTTGTGAAAAGAAGGGATTTGGATGATATTTGGTGGAACATGGTAGAATTCCTTAGGGAGTATGGTAAGTGTAGGAAGGGGGCTGATGCAGGGTTTTTATAATTTGATGTCTGCAAAGCATTTGACATAGTAGAGTGGTCCTTTCTGTTTGAAGTACTTGAGTAAAGACAATGTCTGTTATTTGGTTAAGATCCCTATATACTAACCCAGTGATGGTGAACCTATGACACGCATGTCAAAAGTGACACACGCTATGACATTTTGGGTGACATGCCAGTGATCAACACCAGAGTTACCAAAGACACTGCTTTTGAATTTGTTGCTCATGTGAAGTACACCGAATTATTTTGTGTCAGGAGCTTTTGAAACACCAAACCCAAAAGGTTTGCCATCAGTGTGAGTTGGCTAAATGGGGCCTATCTCAACCCCATAATGTAAAACAAGGCACCAGAAACAAATTACCTTTATCTCTAGAGCTTTTCTTCTTGGTGATGGAGGAGCTGGCTATGAAGGAAAAAGATTATGTTTTAATGATGGAGGCTGAAATGGGATACATATTTCATTTCAACTTTTGTCTGATGACTGTGTAGTGATGAGTACCAATATCCTGGAAATTTAGCAGGGAGTAGTGGGCTGTTTTCAAGCATTTGGGTAATATCTGCCTTGTAATGTACCATAGAGAAAGTGGTTCTTATGAAGTGTGGGGACGACCAGCAGGGCAGTAGACATGACTCTGATATTTTTTTCCTATAAATACTTGGGCTTGTGGATGGAAAGGTCACTTTCAGACACAATAGGCATCAGTCTGTATATACCCTTTAATAAGGATATAGGTCTGTGTCAAATTCTGAATAACCTTTACATTGTATCTGGTAAAATTAGAGCAGTCAATCCAATAATACTACTGCATATCATATTTTTATTTTGGACCTTGCCAATATGTGAGAACTATCCCCATTTTAATACGGATTCAGGAACATAATGATAGCAAGGTTTACAAGACAAAGGTAGGAGGATTTCAGCACTGCTTGGCTATACCCACCAGTGTTTTGGATGATAGTGCCTTCCCCACTAACCTCGGTATGTCCTTACTTTCAAGTTTAATAAGAAGAGAGGCACAGCTGAGATGGGCAGAGACAGCATACAAGATCTCAAGTGAAATGCAGAGCTACTGGGGAGATTGTGGTGTTTTAATTAGAGCACTACATAAAGAATATGTGGAGTTTGGGAATATGAAATGGGGTAGAAGTCAGAGTGATTGTATATGGGACACAAATCCAGAATGTGGGTCTAAAAGTGACAGGCACAACTGGAGGGCTAAAGGGATATCTTTTAGGACCAGGGTCTCTTTGTACTCATGGGGAAGGCATTTAAGCTGTTATCAAATTTTGCAGGTTGTTTGGCATTGATGAGAAAGATTGGTTGCCCTATCTGCAGGTGTGATTTTGACACATTTACTTCTCAGAAACTGGACATAAGACTATGCCACGGCAAAAATGAAGTATGCTCAGTGTGGGAAGAGTGGAAACAATATAGAGAGAGACTTATGCGAGCATAAGGTCATGGCCATGAGAAAACAGATGGTAGATAGATGGATGGAAAATGCTGGAGCAGATAGTGTTCAGTGGGGAGGAGTGGAAAAACCTTTAGAAACCCCCAGAGATGCTTAGCTGATGGCTCTCATACAAGAATTAACAGCTATGACTGCTACTTAGATAGTAGTATATGCCTGCTAGGCAAGCTAGGATTAACAACACTTAGAGACATCTGTGCTGGAGATGTGATCAGCAGAAAGCTGTCAATTTGCACTTTTTCTAGGAATGCTCATGAATTCATCCAAGATGGCTGCTCTTGAAACACACAGTAGAGTGTGCATGTGATCTCTTTAGAGTTGGGATGGGAGTTTTAGGTTTTTGGCCAGATAGGTCCTAAGCAGAAAGAAAAAGTGAATGTTTGGGGAGAAGTATAGTTAGCATTAGAAATCAAGGGTAATAACCCCAATAAGAGCATTTGGAGTGCCTTTTCTGACAACATCTGGGTAATATTATGTACTCCTTAAAGAATGCCTCTCCCCACACATTACCTGTGCTTGGAGACAATTGCTCGAGAGCTATGGTCTGTTAGAATAGCCTTGTGTTTTCAGATTATGCATTTGTGCTATGTGATAATGTAAGTCATTAGATCCATCTTTTACAAAAGTGTATCTGATCTGATTAATTTTTGTAAATAGTTGTATTGCTTGTGTTTATTAGATTTTTACTTGTTATTTTTTATGTTTATGTTTTTCAAATGTTTAATAATGATCAGATAATAAATAAATAAATAAAAAGAGCTCTAAAGAGGTCACAACAACCAGGAAATACTACCCTAATGGAATTCCAGTTCCAAAAGACATGCATCTCTCTATCTTATATATTATAACACTGATGAACCTTTTTCCCCTTAGAAAGTAGCAATTATTCTATAAAAAGAAATATAATTGTAAAACCATTATCATTGTATATAGGTGCATAATTATTTACAGTAATACTATACATGTTTACATAAATTTAAAGTCATTAATAAAGGATGAGGAAAAACAAGCGCACATAGTGATGCATCACAGATATGCAGAACTACGATAATGACAGACCAGTATATATGGGTTTCAAATATGCATTATATGAACATTATCAAGATAAATAAACTAGGGTTACAGCCTCATCAAGAAAGACAGAACATCCAGATAATTCTGTACAACACCCACAGCCACCAAAATCCATCCCCGTTAATATAAACTGTTGTAGTGTGGTAACTCCAACAGGCAGCCACAAACAGGTAGACTGGGTCCAGTGTCAGTAGGGCAGTTTGCCTCACTTGCACCAATGTATGTCCATATGGGGACGATGTACTTAATTGACACAAAAGCATCTGGAAAGCTAGTCCACATTAAGGACATTAAAACAGAGTAATGAGACCCGCCTCCCATATGCCTGCATTCTGAAGTTACAGGAGAGAATGTGATTGAGTAAGGACTTAGTTTACCTGCACTGTACCACTGGAACTTTATAACTTGCTGTTTCATTACTTCCAAGGTGTGGAGAGACTTTGTATTGAAGTAATATTGTTTAAGTCTATGAAACCAGAGATGAGGGTTTCCAGTTTTCGGAAGAGAATGTTTTGCATCAAAGACTTTTCCATTGGGATTGCTCAAATATTCCAGTTATATCACTAAACAATGAAACTCTGCTTACCAGAACTTAGATCAACAAATAAAACTGAAAGCGTCAAAATAAACCTGAAACAACATCTGAACAATAACATGTTCTGCACATGCTCCACTTCAGGTTATTCTAACTACTTAGTCACAACACCTGTAATGTAAGTACTAAAGAAGAAAGGAGAACATTGAGAACTGAGGTTACAATAGTGAGCTCAGGCCAGCCTAAAGTATGGAAAAATCTCTGCAGAAAGGGAAGGTTGTACCCATATAACAGTGGAATACACAACTGAGCCAGCCAGTGACATTTATCTAGACAAGACACCAGGTTCCAAGAACCCCAAGTAGTGACAAATTCACAAAATGAGGCTTAGGTAAAGGACACAGTGAGAATCTCGGAGAGCATGTAAAGCTTCAAAACAGAAAGTTAGTGGGGAAAGGCCCTTGGAGAAAACTGTGGTACACAGCTAGAATAGCGGAAAACAAAAGAAGGGGTGTGGGGCTTCAAGGAAAGAGAATACTGTGGAAACGTTCCTCAGGGTAATGGACTGAATTACCTTTTCTCAAAGGTAGAGTTGCATTTAGAGGTCTCTATATTCCCAACCTGCCAGGTCCTGGGGAAGAGGAAGGATCCTAGTCTGTCTGACCTTAAGCTAGGCCAACTAAGTTTCTAAATTTCCCATTAGGAAGATGAAGTCCTAAGCCATGCAAGAGAGAATGTTTTCTGGATAGTGGGAGAAAAATCTGTCAAGGGGCACACACCAGCTTACATTATTTTGAATTATATACTGATCTTCTGTACAGCATAAAGAGTGACTGGAAATCATTTGAGAAATACTGGTACCAAAGTTGTGCAGACAAACAGATTTGAGCATGCATCACAACCATGTTTTTTGTGGCCATCTTGGGATGGAAAAACAAAACAAAAAGAAGAATCTTTGAGTTTTACTGCCCAGGCATTGTAAAAAAGGCAAAAGCTTCTGTTCTTGATGCATAAGTGTCAGTCAGTGACCCAACTCCATGCTTCTGGAACACTTTATTCTTATACCCATAACTCAAATTCCCTTCAAGAGAATTGCAGTGGACATTATAGGGCCATTCCTCAGGACAAGCAGCAGACGCCACTATATATTGTTGGTGCTTGACTATGCCACTCAACTTCCCAAAGACTTCTTAAAAAGACTAATTCCTGAGCAATCTCCAGAGAACTATTTTTTTGTTTTCTTTGGTAGAGATTAATAATGCAATTCTGACAGACAAGAGGACAAAAAAGGGTGACAAATATGTACCAGAGTTTACAGGATAATCATCTAACAACATCAGTGTATCATCCCCAATTGAATGGATTAGTGGAGCAGTTTAATCGATACCTGAAGTCTGTGTTGAAAAAGATAATTGAGACAGGTGGTAATGACTGGAATCAGCTATGCTTTATTTAATTGTTTTAATTTGAGATGTATTGTAGGCTTCCATGAGTGTAGTCATTTTTGAAATACTATTTCGCAGAAAATTATGATGCTCTTAGAATCAGTGAAAGAAACATGGGGAAAATAAAGGGCACATTAAGAGTGTCACTGGATACTAAACAGACTTCAGAAAAGAAGGTTATAGTGTACAAAAATACATGAAAAGTGATCTAATCAAGTGATAACTATCATACTACAAGAATGCTTAAAATGGGGAGTTTCATTTGGGAGGCCAAGTACTAGTTCTGGTCCTCCCAGATGAAAACCAATCCTCTGGAAATGACAGGGCCCTTTGAAGTTAGAAAAGTGAAAGAGGTGAGGTAAACTTCAAAATTAGGCAACCAGAAAGGAAACAAGTTGAACAAATACATTACACAAAAGATATGAAACACTGTATGGGGTACACATTAGCATAATGGCATTGCTTTAAAGATGGAGAATGTGAGAAAGAAAATTGTGTACTCCAATTCCTCCAATAGCTGTGCATGAACATTTCTCCATATTTCAAAACCAGAGCATTCAGGAGATTTCCTAAAGGAGAGAAAGGATATTTGCAGAATTACTTGGAGCAGCAACTCTTATTATGCACCATATAGAGATATTCTTGAAGGAGAAAATCAGCTGAAGGCTTTACTATGAAACAGAAGCTCCAAAACAATTTGTGAAAGAAGATACAAGAAAAATGCCAATACTATGGACTATTGAGGAATCTATTAGTGAGTGGAATAATATCGCTTTAGTTGCAAAACCTGATGGCATAGTCTGGTTTTGCAATGATGCAAGAAAGCTTAATATTAGCTAAATACCCAGGATGGTACAGAATATAGGGGAGATTAGATTTTTGACCAGCCTAGGCCACATATAAGAGTAGTGGCAAAACTCTTTGACTGATGAGTGTAAAGGGAAAACAGCAGTTTTCCCATATGATGAGTTTCTCCAAAAAATGGTTTAATCATTTACCCTCCAAAGGGCTGGCTCTGACCATTTTTCAGAGGCTGATGGACAAAGTGTTAAAACTTCATCAGGCCTATACTGCAGCTACCTGTATGATGTTGTCATCCATTCAGAAGATTGGGACTCTCATCTCCAAAATGTACAGGTAGAGTTTAATTTGCTGAAGCAGGTAGCATACCGTTAATGCCCCTATGTGCTGAATATGGATTACTGAATAAAGGTGCCGCAGATATATAACTGGAAGAAGTCTTATCAAGCCTAAAATGGAGAATTATAGGAATCATAAAAAGTTCAGGGCTTCCGAGTCTTACAACTATTATGCCTTGGCAGTCCTCCCCACTCCCAAGGAGAGGTAGGCCAGTCAAAGCTGGGGCAAATTTATAAATACACATCCAATTACCAGATTCTGCTTAAAGAAGATAGTGTATCACATTGTTTAATCTCCAGAGAGAGTCTATTCTAGAGTTGTGGGAAATGATGAGTAATATGAAACTGTCTCTCAAACTTGTTTTATAGATCTGCAGAGGCAGGTTTAACTCCCTTGTTCTGCTTTTTGTGGGACAGCTTGATCTGTGAAGGTACAGGAGATCCTGGACTACTGGGACGCTAATTGTTCAGAAGGCAAGACAAGACATAGGTCTCCTGAAAGGAAACAAATTGGGAGGAAATTTGATAAATGAGGCAAGGTGCTGGTGAGTAGGTGATATAGTTTAGTTAGCATTATTTCTGATTATACCATGGACAAACATGCAGCAGCAGTATCAGTAGCACAACATGTAGCACATTTGTCTTCATTATAGAAGGCTGTGTGTTCTATCCCTACATCTGGCAGATTGCTGACACAGTAATGCAGTATGAGGTGGCGCTGTCCTTTAAATGAGATGGTAAATCAAGGTTCTATCTGCTAGAGATGTTGGTAGTTCAGGGTTATGCAAAAAGTCACATATCATCTATTGAAAAAAATCAAAGTTCATTGCTGCCCTGGCTAATACCACCTTAGGTCTCCCTGAAAAGAAGCTACTCAACAAAGAATAAATAAATTAATTCATTCCTTAACTACAAGCAAGCTGCTGCTAGCTTGTTGCTTCTGCAGTGCTACTATTTTCTGTTGTAGCAGTTGACGTGTATATCACAACACTATTTGTCTGCTTCTTCTTCCCTTAGTCAGTCCAGCCAATGTGCATGCAAAATAAACAAACGTAATTGGAGAATATACTTTTCACCTCAAACTACTACACAGGAGCGGAATTTGTCTTCTTTTGCCAAATTACATTTACCAAACCTATTGCAGGTAGAAATATTTTTGAACAAGAGCAGATGATCGTACAACCATCACATAATAAAGCCACAGGTAAAAATGACATCCAAGTGGAACTGTATGGAGTCTTGAGGGCCTAGATTGAGAACGTTGTTGACCCAAGTATAGTGAACTTCAAGCGGGATATGATCTGCCAATTGTGATTTTATTTTCCCAGCATGCCCAGAGGACAATATTGTTCTAGTGATACCTCTTGCCACCTAGTTGTCATTCAAAGTAAGATCACCCTAACTAGGAGGCACGACTTGCAACTCAGTAGGAGAAAAGAGTTCCCAGTAGTGAACCAATACCCAGCGTACAACTTAGAAATATATGATGATGGGAGATATGTTATATGAGAGAAAATGCAGAGAAAGGATACAGTATATCAAAAATACACAGCAATGTGTAATTTCAGATGGAACTTGAGCAAAGTGAGTTGAAATTTTCTAGTGAATTAAAAAGGATAGTTCATAGAAAGGAAGACAGTGCAGCTATATTTTTTTCTTTTGTGGCATATCGGAATAAGTCAGTTCAACAGTGTATCTGGAATTAAAGAGAGGTATGAACCTTGGTGGCATGATGTCTATTAGTAATGGAGTTAGTCTATTTTGAAAAACTGCTGCTTTGGGTATACTTTGATGCTGTGTTGCAAGCAACTAAACCCAGAACAGTAACTATAAAAAATGGATGCTTTGTACTGCACCTTATCAGATGACAAAAGAGAATACATAACATTAAAAATAGATGATGAAAAATTTTTCACATTTGATTTCCCAGATATAAGTGGTATTTTTAAGAATAGGTTGATGATTGCTCTTAAAACTTGCTGCAAATGTGCTTTAACACTCATCTCTCACCCTTACGGTATCAGGCGGTAACCAAGTCTTTCCTTCACTCTTCTTACTGAGATAGTATTTTTAGCTTATAAATTTATAAGTTTGGAAGCAGATATGATGTATAACGAATATTATCTATTTCTTTTTTTATCTTATGGCCTGCTTAGCCTAAACATTGTGTTTTGTAATCCAGAATGTACTGCCTTTTGCTGTTCTTAAACATTCTTGACTTCCATTACTGTTTCTATCTCAGGACCTCATCACAATAACAGTTAAATATATACTTTGCATTATCCCTGAAAAGACACAGGGACAAACTCATGAAAAGCTACACCAAGTGCAGCTATCACGTAACCGCTGCAGCTCACCATGCGCATGATAGCATAGTATTTGATACTCATTAAAGAGTTCTACACTTAGTGCAGAGCCTCAAAACAAGATTAAATGGCAAAATATGCTAATTAAAGCATAAGTAGCCAAATTACATTCTAATTAATGAGTCCTACATAGCAGAGTTATTCAGAAACCTATAAAGTAATTGTGTGCAATCACTATAGCCTTTTGTTCTGAAATCCAACACTTTTTGGATTACTGCCATGATTACACAGAGATAGAAAATGCTAGGGTTTATTGCTGCTGGCAATAACCTGTAAGTGCAACAGGCTTGAATTCAAGGTGCTACTGCTGATGCCAGACCTCAGCCAAGAAGAAGAATTGTGTTTAGACCCTGTTTGACTTAACAAGGACTGCATGAGACAGAAATTGTAGAGTGACACCAGGTGGACAAGGAAACACTAACAGAAGTTGCAACCTCTGCCATCTTCACCCTGAGGCCCTAGGGTAATCATGGAGAATTCATCCCAATAGAAACAAGGGTATGTCTGTCTTTATATATACTAGCTACAGTTGTTTTCCAGACACCCAAAGGGGTCCAGAAAGGAATTTATAAAAAAAAATGCTTAGAGGACAAACATTTCTGTAACTCTGTAGCACAATGAACCATTTAAGAAAATTATGTATACCTTTCAAGAAAAAATGGGTAACAATTTTCCGTACTATCTACTTCTGTGTAGGGTAGCCAAGTATAAATCACAGGCTTAACACAATTTTATGTGCTAATAATGCAAAAAAATGGCCTTGTTAATAAGTAATACAACAGTCTTCTGCACTAAGTGGTCAGCTTCCTAGTTTAAACTTCCTATTAAATATCAGGTAACATTATGTTGAAACATTTTTTATGGCTATGCCAATAGTTAGTAAGAAAAATGCAGACAGTAAACCCCTAGGTTTATTGTGAAATGCAATCCATCAGTAAGGTTAAAATAAATCAGTATGTAAAAAAAAAAAACAACATACCTCTGTAGCAAGTCAGTTATTAAAGTAGAAACAAGTTTTAAAGCAAATAGCAGTGTCAAGCTCTCTAGATCCAGTCTCCCCTACTACAACAGAAGTTCCTTACCAACATGATTACCTTTATAGAATACAGATTCAGCCTTCTCAGCACTGAGAGTATGCAAATGAGGTGTGACCTCATTAGCATTCATGATGTCCACAATTTGCAGTAAGTGCAGACTAGGAAAACATTGTGTTAGGACCTACACAATTGCATGCATGTGCTCCAGCAGTGCAAGGACAGGCATTAAGAAGTGTTATCTGCTAAGGGCTTGCAAGTGTGAATACTTAGTCTGACTGGAGGAACAATCAGGGTTTCGTGATCAATCCTTTTTGATGTACACTTACCAAGCGTGTGTCAGGGAGAAGGGACTTACAAGAATGTCTGTGAGTACATTGACTAACTTAGGAGAACAACAATCCTAACATTTTGATGAATTGTTTTTGACAACACATTGTGCTTCTGAATGAATTTTGTCTGCAATTCTAAAGAAGTGCATTGCTCATTAAAATATATATCAACAGCAAGGCAAATCACAAAGTAGTCTTGCTGCAGAAGCAAAGATAAGAGAATAAACAGAAGAAAAGAGCTGCAGTTTTGCAAATTTTTATTTTATGTTATATTGTGTGAGGAAAGATTACCATTAATGTTGCCAATATTACAGGCATCCACACATCTGCAAATTACACAGGACAACATTCAGAACTTGGTCCTGTTGCACATGTAATGTCGATTGGTACTATGTTACATCTTGAATATATATAATATACTTTTTTCTTTACAGTATAGGTATGTGTCTGTGGCACATATTGATAATCTCAAGTGTGTTTAGTGAATGCCATAGGGTTCAAATCCAGACAGACTGCTGTTTGTGGGAACATACTAATGTTTATGGAGAATATATACATGTTGAAAGACAGCAACACTGAGGAAACATCAGAGCTGTAAATTTTAACTAGTTATTTCAACAGGGTTCCTATCACATCATCAAACTTTTACAAGTTCGAACAACATATGCTTGAGACCATACATTCGAATTTGTAAAAGTCTGAGTGTGTGAATGGAAATTGCCGTAGGTGGAGGTTTCCATTCACTTCAATGTGGTGCGATCTCGGAGTTGGTATATTTAGGTAGCGGGGATGGGGGGTGCAGGGGGGCTTGCCCCCCTGCTTATAAAAGTTCATTTTGTTGTCCGTTGTTTTTTTTTTTTAGGTAGTCGAAGTTATGTAACTTGGAACATAATGTTTCAACCATTAGGTGTTCGAAGTTACGTAACTTTGACTATGTGATATAGATGCATTTCCAAAGGTTTCCTCTAAGGGATCTTCTTTTCTTTTCTCTTTGTCATTGGCTTGTCATTTGGCACCTAGCACTGTTGACTTTAAGTGGTCCCTAGCAGTGAACAGCAGTTCACTTCCGAAAGAAAAGAGTTAAACATTGAATTTTAAACATCTTCTGAGGAACAAATGGGTCTAATGTTGTTGTGCTTCTGTCAGCACTCTGGATAATATTCAGTGAATACATTCCACCTATCAGCTCTCTTTCTCTATGGCAGAAGGTGGAAATTAAGTGAAATGAGGGCACATAATGATAAGTTCAAATCCAGATTACAGCTATCTTTTATGACTGTATTCAGAATAAATACTGTCACCCAAAACTGACTATGAAATAAACAGGCTAAAGTCTGTGATACATGATAAAAATCTTACCTGTAGTCCATGTGAATTCAGTTTACAAAGGTGTTGTAAACTCACCTCTTCTCATTAGTAATAAAAATATATGCTATGGATGTTGTGACATATAACATTTTGTAGAGTGTGTTAACACAAAAGCAGTAATGAATTAAAAGCTTATTTTCTCAATTCCAGAACCTGCCCTTGCCATGACCCTACCTAGTCTTCCTTTCCTTTATGTACCCTCAAAAGGACCATACTTAGTACCTCATTACACCTCTCTCTCCAATGTGTCTACTATGCATTTGCACAATTTTATACAAACAAAAATGTTTATTGTTGACCTATTGAACTATATCAATGTAAAATTGTTACTTAGGTTCTTTTTAATGCAACTTTAACTTTATGCATGTATCCCAACATATGTGAATCATTTTGCTATAACTGCTATTATATCAATATTGTTTAAAATTGTACTTGTTTTAAAATGTATTACTGGGGCTTTTCTCCTCGGGTCTCCACTGAAAATGGGCCACAAGCCCAGTTGGACAAACCCGGTTAACAAATGTCAATAAATAAATAAATAAATAAATAATATAGTAATGTGAACAATGTGGATATATCTGTCATATATGCTGCAGAACTTATTCATATCTCACAAGAATTCATCATGACAGTTATACAATATATTGCAAGCTTTGGTCTCATGAGCAATTGTATGTAATGTGGCAAAAATGACCCACTGTTATTGTGTGCCCACTTTTAAAGCAATTGTCAGTACATAAAATTGTTACAATACGTAACCTAAGTGCCATTTGTGGTATTGCAAGCAGATGTGTAAAGAATTAATGTGGCATGTAATGCTATAACTGGTGTGTTCATTGCTACAGATATCCATTCTGTAATACAATGACGTTTTTCTAATGCCTTTTGCATTTGCTGTCCACTAAGCAGCATGCAAACATGGTTCACTTCCTAAGGAAAAAATGGAACATTTTAATTTTGTATGCCTTCTGTAGCACAAAGAAGCCTGGTAATGGTGTGTGGCTGTCAGCTCTCTGGATAGTATTCAATGAATAAATTTCACCTGTCTGGTGTATTTCCCCATGGCACAGGCACAAGGTGTAAGTGCAGAGAGCTTTGACAAAGAGGATAGCTGATTCAAGGTTCAACTTCAGCTTACAAATAATTTTACAGATGGAGGTGTGAATATATATTGACACACATTTTGTTTTATCATTGTGTTGTGGTTTGAAACTCAAATATTCTCAGTATTGCTAACAACATGTGAGCTGTTATCCATCCCCTTTCTCTTTCTTTGCCATTACATAAAGTCCTGATAATGTATGCCACACATTAAAGTTCTGATGTGGCAAGGAGGTGTGAGAAGGATGAATGTGTCACTTTATTTCCATCTTAGTCTGGTCATCGCTAGGTTTACCCTTTGATTGAATTCACTTTCCTTTCAGCTTTTTTCCTGTCAATTTTTATTTATTTTATTAATTTCTTTAGCATTTGCTCTCCAGTTGGCTGTGCACAAACACTGTTCACCTTCTAAGGAAAAAAGTTAAAAATTTAATTTCAGATGCTTTCTGTAGTGCAAACAAGGCCGGCAATGGTGCATGGCTATCAGTATTTTGGATAGTACTCAGTGAATAAATGTCATGAGTTAAGTGAGTCTCATTGTGGCATAAGGTATAAAAGAAGTGAACTAAAAGACAGTGAACAAGTAGTTCAGGGTTCAAATCCCATTTACACATACTTTTAGAGGGAGCAGAATGTCATTTGATTAAGAATGTAATAATAAATCCAGATGAGTAACATAACTATGTTTTTTGCAACAAATGTAGAGCAGTACTATAAATTATGTTAAACATGACAATAATCACATTTAAAGTAGAATGCACATGCATATGTATAATATACACAATATTTTTGTTATAATTCTTATGAGTTATCACATATCATAAGTATGTGTTTATGACAGTATGTCTGGTAAAGTATGCAGGTAACCTAACCCACCATGTATTACTCACTTTATACAACTGTATGCATCTGAAATGAATTTACGATCACAAATAATGCCTTTATATAGAAATGCAGTCTCATGACTAACTAAAGTCATAGACATAAAGGTGTGTCTGAAGTACATTACAAATCATTGTTACGTTACTTTACCTTTGATAACCATGTTAAATAATAAGTTCTCCTATGGCACTGACAATTCACAAAAGACGTTTATTATGAAATCCTTTTTTTTTTCTCTCTCATGGGTTCGATTCCCAAATGAAAATTTTCAATCTTACCAGTGTATAACTCCCAACAAGCCAATATGTAAAATTAAATACCATTTGTCCTCCAACCAACTATGATCAGAACAAACCTCGTAAAGCATTTCATTGTTTAACACTGGAATGTTTGTCAGTAGTTTGAGCATCATACATGGCCAAATCTCACTGCCATATTTCATACCTTCTGTGCTTTTTGATGTAATCAGTACCAATGTGTTTGCCAAACCATTATTGTGCTTTCAATTGAACAAATGCAGCTGGTAAGGCTTTGTGTCTTTGCACAAAAGCTGTTGTACATGAGATCTAAACTGATACCCTCTAGCCTGGCTGACAATAATAGGGACGGTGTTCTATTTAAAGGTAAGGTGTTGAGGAGTCCAGAATTTGTTTGGCTCTACTTCTGAAGTGTTACAGTGGAGGCTGCCATAGGGCAGCCATACTAGGTCTCAGGACTGAGGTTTGGAATAACATGGCCAAGGCTATCTCCAGTGCAACTGGCATCCCATACACTGGGGACCAATGTCATCACCACTGCAGTGACATATAGGGGCACAAGTGGGACCTCCTGAGCCAATGGAATGATGAATTTATGATTGCAAACAACCATCAGTTGTCAAAGTATACTGACCCATCACTTGACAATGATATGGCATTAATTAATACAGTTATCCAATATGCTTTCAGATATCTTTTTTTTTCTTTTCTCTGCTCTACAGCTGCAGCAGAGATAACAGAAAGAAGTAGGATACTAATCAGGAGATCCTAACTTACCTCAAGGAGGCACGGAGTAACTATGCATCAGGTCTGATTGCAAGACAAAGAAGTATTCTCAGTCTATCATTCTATATCACCTTGAGCAGGCAAACCTTAATTTTGATATCAAGCATGCATGCCTGCTCCAATAGTGCTTGGTAATTGCATTACACAAAGAGTACATAACCATAATTGTGTGTTGGTTCAATAACAAAAAACACGCATTCGATTTTTTGCAAGATAGTACATATAAGATATTAACTGCAATACTGCATGATATTAATCGTTACATTTTTGCAGATGTAATTATTAACTTTGAAAACCGATAACTGATATGGCATAGTGAAATTCATGATTCTATTAGTCATGCCATAGCATTATGACTTACTGATTATTTGACACATTAATGCCTTCCCATCACATATGAATGTGGACAACTTGTACTTATTTATTTCTTATATTACTGTATGTATTGAAATAATAAACTAATGTTACATGCCATTAATCTATTTCATTCTTTATCTCCCCCACCCCCTCTCTCTATATATATTATCTTTTTTTAGTTTATTTTGCTTTTCATATATAAGTTTTTTTAAATACATTGCTTCTGATAACAAAATGCCATTACCATAGGGAATTAGACTAACTATTGCAGTTTGGCTCACCATAGCTGCACAGGTGGCTGTGGTGGCACAACCACAGGCAGCACAGAAACCCAACACATCTGAGATGAAACTTGTCAGGGTTCTGTCCTGCCTGTACAGCATATTTCAGGTAGCTCTGCCTTTGCTGCTAGTGCAGTGGTACTGTCCAGGAGCAGTAGCAATGGAGGTGGAGATTTTGTCATCCATCTGGAGCTGACAGGGCTGATGGAGGACATAATTAAGAGGGTCTTCAGTGCCCAAATTGGCAGGGTTTAAAAGGTCCTGTTCCGTATTGCCAAAATGATGCCTCATCCAGCTCTACCCCAGGCAACAGACACAGAAGACAGTACTGACAGTTCTGATGGTGAGGACTAGATTCTAACTGTTTTGAAGCTAGATGTAGATGTGCTTCTGAGGTCCCCTGCCAATTTCTAGTTATGGTGTCAGCCAACCATTTGTGTCCATCACCCTCACTTTCCATCTTGTATATCCTGTATATCTGTGCTTGCTTCCTAATCTACTCTGTCTACATGACCATCTCATTCTGAAGCACCTTTACCAACATTCCGCTGTCTCCAAAACAAAAAAGAAAAAAAATGAGCAGCTATCCCAGAAAAAAAATAAAAAACTTACACCCCATACTTAGCAATCCACTTTGTCTACGTACTATCTTGACACACTTGATTTGGTCCAATTGGCTATACTACATTGTTTTGTTGTTACCCATCCCTGATGTACTGACTCTATAAAGCCATGCAGTTGTGTGTGCAATGTACAATACTACAGTTATGTAATGAATAACTAGATAGCTGTGGTGCTCTCCCACCACCATGCTGCACTTCCTGTATTTTTCTCCTGTGTCCTACCATCTGTTTGTCACCCCCCCCCATTTTACCACTTTCGTATGAACCCTTTTTTTGCTTATTTATTCTAGTGAAAAATAGAATCTCACACAATAAACATGGGCAGAAATGGCCTATCAAACGCCCTTCACTTTTTGTCTTTGGCATGTGTGCAGAGGTTGGCATTGTGCACCAAAGTTTACTTACAGGGAATGGCATTTAATGTCTATGGCAAAAGCTGAAGATTTAAATTTCAGCAGGACTAGCAATGTTCACTTCATGTAAATGCACTTAAATCCACTGTGCTATAGGAATATGGGGTAAATGTGGCATAAAGGCATTACTTTGAAACAGTTCCTCTAACAGTTGTTTAGGCTGTTGGATATAATGAACTAGAGGTTCCTATATGGTGTGCTGACATAATTTCACTTGTCTGTAGACTGATGTTTTTGCACAGTGTCATGGATTGATTGCAGCTGTATGCCAAATTATTATTTCATGACATTTTAGATTCCTACCATATGTTTAACTGCAGACATCTGTATTTATCTCTAATTGCAACATTTCATTAACATAGCATTTGAACAGTGCATCAAGAAAACATTTGCAAACATATTCTATCCCCCAACAGGGGAATTAGTAAACCACCCTTATCATGCTCTTGTCATAATATTATTTTAACTCTCCTACTCCTTCTCACTCCTTGTAGCAAGCATTTTATTGTGCAGAGCATGTCAGATTAATAATGCGAAATACCCGAGCAACATCCCATAAAGATGGTCCAAAATGTACCATAAACAAAACAGTTGCTATTTCTATCTCTCTCCATCTATCTGTTTCTACTCACCCCTTCTGCATCAGTGAGTTTTCAATGTCTCTTCAATTGTATGATTTAAGGAGTGCAAAGTAAGAGTTCCTTTGTGGCATGCTGCAACGATGCTTAGATTTATAGACTGATGCTTGCATACTTTGTAGGGTTCTAATCCAGACATACCAAAATGGTTATTGACTTGTAGTGCACTGTTTGATGTGTAACTATCACCTGCATGTTGTTGTGGTCCACCATTATCATGATTCTGTTATAATGTACTTGTTTCCTGTGTCCCTCTCGCCTTGTCTGTGTATGTTCCCCTTTGCGTGTCTTCACTCAGTCTCATCAGCAGTTGCACTGCCTGGTGCCAATCAGCACATGTACCTTATGCAAATAGAAGTACACAGCTCTTGGAAAATCTTTTGAGGTGTTGCCTTAGGCCATATTACTCTGGTGCTTGTTTGTGCCATTGTTCTTAGTTTTGTACAGTCAAGTTAATCTTCTCTTGAACAGGCTGAAGTGTTGAATGTACACCATATAGGATGTTTCAGTTTCAATTATCATTAGGAAAACATTCAGCACTGGATCATTTAGCATAATTCTGGCTGTAATTTACACCTTATGTAATGTTAAAATTGCAGTTACTATGTTGAAGCCTCATTCCTGTTTTCTCTCTTGCCTCAATGCTTTGTGACTGCTCCTTCATATCAATAAAATTAAGGTTTTGTAGTAACATTTCTTGTGTGGTGTGTTAACATAATTCATGTCTGTGAAATGCTTTAGGCATAGTGGCAAGGGTTCCAATCCAGATATATGCAGAAGTTGTATTTCATGTTTTATTGTTATTATTATGTCTTCAAGTGATGTCTACATATATACCTCATCATTATCCAGCTTATGTCTTAATATCGTTTCCACTTTTTTACTCCTATTTGCTCCCTTTTTGAAACACTTGATTGCACATAGCATGACAGATTACTTATCATGAGGAAAAACAGTAACACACCCCAAAGATGTTAAAATGCCCCCAAGTATAATGTTCTTTGTGTGCTTGTATCCCTGTGTCCATGTCTCTATCTGTTTCCACTTCAGTATCATCCCTTTTTACTATTTCATATTTATTATGCTAGTGAATGTCATGCACACATTATGGGATTTTAAAATTGTTATGAGTGCAATGAGGAGTAATACATACATTCTCCAGTGCTTCAATCTGTTGTCATATCTGAAGTGTGTGAAGTAGGAGTTCCTATGTGGTGTGGTTAGATAACACTCATGTTTTGTCAACTTGCTTTTGAATACTGTCAGGGTTCAAATCCAGATGTTAACCAAAGTGTTTTTGAATGTTTTGTATGGCTGCTGTAGGTGTAAGTATTGGCTACACATTTTTATAGCACACCATTACTCTACTGCTGTATTAATGTGCTTGGTCCCTTTTTGGAACACAGTCTTGTACAGACCTTGCCTGAATAATTATGAAGACAAACTGAAGAGTAACACAACACAAATATGTGCAGTAATGAACAATAAACTTATCTCTTAGTATGTCTGTATGAGTATTCTTGTTGCAAACTGTCCACCTGTCCCACCCCTTCTGTGTCATTTAGAACTGTTTTCATTAGCTATGTTTCCACCAGCAATAGCATGCTTTGTCCATTATGTATTTTGTAATCCACATGTCAAATGCATGTGCATATTGTTTATTGGAATGAAGGCTGGTACAGAGCACCATTAAATACTAATTTTCAACCCCTCAAGATATGATTATGCATGGACAAGTACTTTTCTATCAGGAGTGCAATTGAGCTTGCCAGTGCTGTACTTCAGGGAAATTACAACAAAGAATTATGGTAGTATTTTGTACAACTTCAGTATGTGTTACTGGAATTTTGATACCAGGATATCTGGATATCAGAGTGATACTAGCTTAATTAATTCAGTCTGTTAATTTATTCCTGCTGTCCAATAGTTTCAACTTGCAGCTTTATTATAATGGGTGTAAACTTTTCACACATAATCCATAACTGTTATTCAGAAGTGCACTATCATATTTACAAAGTGTCTGTTTGTATTACCAATGCACATTGTGCAAGTATGAGTCAAGACAACTGATAATGACACAATAAATAGTTGCTATTTGCATGCGGTCTTCTCAGGATGAAGTGTCATGAATGTTTGCTTGACATGCAATGTTTTATAATTGTGATTACCATTGACACCCCTTACAGTGGAACAGGTACATGTCCCATGCAGTAAAGCAAAGTACATGAATGTCAGTATATAGATGTTATCAGAGAAGTATGTAATTACATGGGACAAGCCCAGTGCTGTTACACTGGCCTGTGCAAACACATGCATTTGTCATAAAACATGTGATGCATAGTAACTGATGTTCCAAACTGAGGTTTTAATATTTTTAAATGTGCATTTTCACATTATTAAAGTCAGACTTCCACTGTGGTGCTTGTGATTCATACTGTATACTCTGGACTATAAAACTGGTTAGGTAGGTGGTTCAAATCTGACAGCAGTGAACCTCTCTGTGTGTGTGGTTCTAGTGACAGGTAAGCAAAGCCTCACAAACAGATGCAATGTGCCCACTTCCACTAGAGAAAAAATAACTTTGGACACAGCTCTCTCTGCACTTCATCCCACTTTTAACACAAACCTGAGAAAGCACTCCCCCATCAGCTTATCCCACTTTTCTACAAGCATGCTTGTTGCAACACACTGCTGTGCAGTTTCTCATTATAAAAGGCAGGCTTATTCTGGGTTGCTTGATGCTAATACTGTCTTCTCTGCATTGTGAATTAAATAAGTGCAAGTTTCAAATCTCACATTGGTAAACTTGTGTGTTTGACTTCAATGACATGTACTTCTAGCTTCCTGAACAGACATGGTGTATCTTCTTCCACTCAAGAAAATAATTTAACTTGGGAGAGGACTCACCTGTCCCCTTTTCCCAATTTTAGCACTCAGGAAAAGAATTTAACTTGGGAGAGGACTCACCTGTCCCCTTATCCCACTTTTAGCACAGACAAGTTCTATACAACACACTGCAGAGATCATCTTTTCAAACATGCAGAATGTCACTATAAAAGTAAGACTTTTCCTGTAGCACTTGCGACAAGTGCTGTGCTCTCAAGATTGTGAAACTTCATTGGTAGGGGTATCAAGTCCAACACTGGGTAACTGGTGCAACTGTGTGCAGTGTCATGTATAACTTGGCTCCTCCTCTGTAAAGTTCCACTTAGGAGCTGCATTTTTACTGGCAGAGGGATACCCTAAAATGTCTATTACCCCCAGGCAAGACCCAGTGGTTACCTCATGGTTTCAAAAATGTTGTAGATCACAGTCATAGTATGACTTAACCTCTGACAGTGGCTGTTCATACTGTGCTGTCTAGGCTCTGTAACTAAATATGTCAGAAGTTTGAATCCTGCAATGATTGAATACTGTGATGGTGTGTTTGTCTATCATGCTGTGTAGGGAAGGCTTGTAATGTATATAGTTTGTGTAGTTGTGCATTGTTATTGTGTTCTTCAACCTCCTTCTTACCTTTTTAGAAAAGCATCACTGTATTAAACAATGGTGGTGTCATCCATTCAAATGTGCACTGTCACAATTGTAAACCAACATCTCATATGATGCATGCATTTCAGCTAGTTTTCTGTCCCTTATGATCTTAGGTAGTCTGTTCAAATCCAGTCATTGTTCCTTACACTTATTTGTGTTAGCATGACTATGGATCTATATATAGGTAACATTGTTGACACCCAGTTATCTGCTGTGTACATGTATGACTGGGATTCCTAGTACAAAGATTTCTCCTCATTTCTCACATAGAAATGATTTGATAGCATTGGATGAAATGTAGCTTTCCTAAGAGAACTACGAAGGCTTTTCCTGTGATGTGAAGAAATGAGATAATGTTCAGTATGTTGTTGCCTTAGTAAAGCATGTGTTCTAATCCATGATTATCCACACATTGTGCATGATTGCCATTCTCCTGGCACAGTGATGACTGCATTACACATCATATGCTGTTTGGTGTACAGGCAATGTTGTGCGAGCTTTTGCTGATTAGCGAGTGTAAAAAATAAACAGAAAAAAAGTGTATGTGTGCATGTATGTGTATGAGTGTGTTTATATTTCTGTCTGGGTGTGTGAGTGAATGTGTATATGTAAGCAGAGTAGACTGTGTGAGAGAGAGACTGAGAGAGAGAGAGAGTGGTCTCCTGTGAGTGAATGCATGTATGAAAACACAGTAGACTGGGTGTGTGTGTTTGAGAGATCAAGAGAAAGTGAGAGCTTTCTTGTGTGAGTGAATGCATGTATGAAAGCAGGAGACACTGTGTGTGCATGAGAGATAGAGAGAGAGAGAGCAGTCTTGTGTGAGTGAATGCGTGTATGAAAGCAGAGGAGACTGTGTGTGTATGAAAGAGATTGAGAGAGAGTAAGAGCGATCCTAACATGGGTAGGAAACAGATGAGACTGTGTGTAAGAGATCAAGAGAGAGAGGGCAGTCTTGTGCACATAGCTCTAAAGTGTCCAAATTTTCGCAGAATGTCTGGAGTTTTGCCTCATATTTTTGGTCTGTTCCTCATAAAATTTGTGGTTTTCTGAAGTCTTGTGGCAAATCAGTGAGGAGTGCATTCGCTAAATAATGACAAGTATTTTATATCTTTCAGAAAATACATTGTTGCCCATTATTTTTGCTTTGTCCAGATTTTTTTCTGCTAAGAGTTTGAGAGTTATGCTTGTGTGAGTGAATACAAGTATGAAACCAGAGGAGACTGTGTATGTGCATATGTATGCATGTGTGAAAGTAGAAGACACTACGTATGAGAGAGAATGGGCTCTCTGTAAAATTGTTTTACTTACTTATTATTTTTTTTAAATATTATATTATTTTTTTCTATATACTTTTGTTGTAAAATGCTTCCTCCAACACCATTAACATATAGTATAGAAATTTTGAAACATTAGGGGAAGGAACTATTTTACATCAAAAATATATATAAAAATAATGTAGTACTTAAAACACAACAATTTTACAGAGAAACCATTCTCTAAGCATGATAATGCCCCCCAGGAAGTGTGTTAATGTGTAATTAACTCCCTTCCAGGGATGTAGAGGCCCACTGCCTCTGTCATCGGGCCTCATAACACCCCTAGGTAGGTGTTAAGTAGACATTAACACACATCCTGTCAGGCATTATTGCTTACGTATAGCATGTATACACAGATAGCACATAGTTCAATTCTGGGATGGTGTGAGTACAAAATAAAAGAAACAGCTTCCTTGGCTGAGAAACACTGATATTACACTGCTCTCAGTTATATGAATACTAATATGGTTACCTCCTTGTCATCTTTCTGACATATTATTATTGTACAAATAATCATCAAATGTCCTTTCTTACTTCACACATTAAATTCAGTTATTTGTGACCAGACCCATTACTATGCCCTGTGGCAGAAGCAGTCAATATACAGCTCTGTAAAGTGTGTAGAATGATAGGCAGGGGTTTGAATCTGGTAACATCAGTCTGTGTAAAATAATTGGGTTAGACAGAAGTGGCTCAAACAAAGAAAGTAGTTATAGCACAGAGGGCAACATTTTTAAGGCATCATTCTGCAAGGTAGGGGATCCATTCCCATTACAAAAATAAAGTGCTGTAAGCCCCTCAAGTGCATTTGTCAAGACACACATAGTATGTCTATTTCTGTCATATCAGAGGTTGATACATAGCTTTCTGATATCTGTCTTGGCATGTATTCAAGTCTGGTAAGATGTAAATGTTGAATATGTCATTGATTCCTCACAGGCATAAATTAATTTCAAAATAAGGATGCACTGCATTGCATGTCTTCCTCCAAATGTATGTATTACTGTAATTGCTGTCTTGATACTGTACAGCTTTATAGGACATAACTACTTACATAACATTTCTTACTGTATGGCATGATGCCAAATCATCAAAAAGCGTGATTGGGCCTGTGTTCGGACACTTTCTTGTGTGTTTGTGTGGTTCACATGCTGTCACAATACTGTTCATTGTAATGTCTTGCAAGCACACTCAGTTTAATCATCTAATAGAAGTGATCCATTTACAGTGATATTGAACAACTGAAATGTCATCAGATCTGAGTAAAGATACCCTCTTGTGCTCTGAAGATTCCATTCAGGCAGTTATAAGAACCTATTCTGTTGTTCATTTTCTTTCAAGTATATATATTTATAGACTGTTTATTTGAAAAAATGATATACTTAAATTAACATTACTTAAAATCAGAGGGACCTAAATAAATGTGTGCTAGCCAAAAACAGTGTGCCAATTTATATGAGCAGCCTGGATGATGGAGAACATCTAGAAGTTAAAAAAATATGTATATTCTGGGCTAAAAAATATCACTGCCTCTTCAAATGGATCATTTCTTCCATGAAGAATATGATCTTTATCACATGAATTTCTAACATAACACATTTGTAGCAGAAAGCAGCAATGAGTACCAAAGTGTTAAGCATTGTTCCATTACAAGCCAGTGAGACAGTATAATAAGAGGAGAGGTTAATGATAGTGAAGAAGTCTATAGTTTCCTTCTGTAGCTGTGACATTTATATCAATTTTCACAATATGTAAAATTCATAACAACATTATTAACTACCAGCATGGTAAATGTCAGGCGACGCTATTTGACAGTGTGATAAATTAGGATATTCAGCCAGGGTGCTTGCAGACTTATTTCTGCCTTTGTAATACCTTGGCATTTCCTGTAAACAAATTGGAGATGGGTCTGAATTCAGCACAGTAATTCTGAGCATAAATGTAAACTGTTAGAATTATATGGAATTTGCAAGTGACCTCATGTAGAATATAAACAGACATTGTTTTTTTTTAAATAACAACATTCTTTACGCTAGAGATTCCCAATGTAAAACGACTAAAGCATTTCACATTTTTCACACAATCATTTTTACTACTATTTTATATCACCATTCATTTCATTCAGTAGACTTTTTCAGATTTGTACATCAGGTTGTGCACATTATCAAACGCTTTCCTTGTTAGTACCTGTGCCATAATAACAACGAGATTCTAAATAGCATTCATTTGAAACATGATGGGATACTGTTGATGACACAGCAATACCTTTTGCTGCATCTACCTCTTTACAGGTTGAGTCTGCACACATTATATTTTCCACCACTGTTTATCAACCTAGCATCTTAGGGAATATAAAGAAACCTGAAATCCTTCCCAATGTTCTTCTCTCTGCTCACAGAATAAACTGATCACCTGAATTCTAGTATAAGGTTCAATACCTGCCCTAAACTCGTTTCAGTCTGCTCAGTGCTTCTTGGAATTTATACTAACTTGTCCATTTTCTGTGTGACATTAAGGCTGTCCTTTTCCCAATGTCTCTTTTTCGCTGTCTTGCCATATTTCCTGTTCACTGTTATTTTTATTTTTTGCCATGGTATACATACTGGATAATGCTAATTCTACTTGTACCCAAATACAAAAGCATCAAGTTTCACTCATTCATCTGCCAAAGTATGTTTCTTCAGTTCCTTACAGTTCTTTCTGCAAGTTTAGCCATGTGATACTTCCAAAATCTATATAACATTGAGAGTTGCAACTAGGTTGAGGCAAAGGGGGTAACTTTTAGGAGATGAAATTGTGCAGGCACTGATGAAACAGACGTGCAGAACTGCCATTGCTTTATGAGTATGCAAGGATAAAGCACTTCTTAAATGAATGCCAATAATGCATTTAGTGTCACAGTTGTGTTGAAGTGCTGAAGTGCTCAGTGTACAGCATTTAACTGATTTAACTGTAGCAAACTACCAGTTATATTTGTATCAAGCAGTGTGTGTGTGTGTGTGTGTGTGTGTGTATGTGTGTGTGTGTGTGTGTGTGTGTGTGTGTGTGTGTGTGTGTGTGTGTGTGTGTGTGTATGTGTGTGTGTGTGTGTGTGTGTATGTGTGTGTGTGTGTGTGTGTGTGTGTGTGTGTGTGTGTGTGTGTTTCTGTGTGTGTGTGCATATGTGTTTTTGTGTGAGTATGTATATGTGTGTTTGTGTTTTGGTCTTCAATTTCCTTTCTTTCTTTTTTTTTATTTTAAGATGGTGCCAGCTTTGGGAACTGCACAGGACGTCAGCTTGCCTTGCTATAATTCTGTAGCATCTAATTAACATTATTCCTACAACTACAACACTGTTCAGGTCAGGAACCACCTATGTAACATAAAAACTTGCTGGTTCCATATAGCTTGCCATCTTTTTAGACTCTGACAGCTCTTCCATATAGTTCCCTGTTCCTATTACCCAAGTACAGCAATCTCTTCATCATCTGTACACAAGAGCACAGGTGATGTTTTTCCCCACTTCTCTTTAACTCATCGGCACGTTTGCATTTTGTTCAGTTGGTTCCTTCATCATTTCATCCTGTTGTCTACCCTGTTCCATCTCTTATTTTGTTGAACTTAAAAAAAAAACATGTACTTTCACCTAATGGGCAGGCAGTTGCACCTTTTTAGTTGCCCATTCCTTCCATCTCTGACCTTTCCCTTTATCTCATCAGCTGTCATCCCCCACCTATCCCTTTAGGTCTCACATAAGACCAATAGAGTGTGTTTAAGCCTTTATCATCCAACATGTCTCAGGCAGCTCTTTTATATCATAGGAGAAGTTACAACTCCATGTCTTTCCTGCTGCTTCAGTCTCTTTTCTGCTGCTACTTTGTTTATCAGTATCTGGGTGATCTATGGTACTTTGGCTTTGTCTGATCCAAAACTTTCAGTTGACAAATGGTGCTGTCTCTTGTCACATTTCTATAGTCCTTCTAATGAAGGAACCCCGCTACTTCCTTCCTGCATTATGGTTCTCGGTACACTGCTTCCTTATCTGTATAGAGCTTGCCTCCTTTCTCAGCATGCACCTTTGTAGGTTGCAAATCTTTCACAGCAGATTGGTTTACATAGCCTGTTGTGCGTATCTTTTCAGGCCAGTCAACTGGCTTATAGGTAGGACCTAGCTTGGAGCTGTGTATGACATTGGGTCCATAAAATGAGCTCTGCTATATTCATCACAAGGGATAAAATGCACCTCTTATTATTACAAACCAAAATAAATGTGGATAGATATCATCCATGTTACGTAAACAGAGACCATCCACATTGCAGCTTGCAACCTCTGCAAGTTTTCTTTACTGGGTTAAATTCTTGGCAATTCACACTCTTATTGATTCCTATGCACAGCAAGGGAATGGTCTTCTTCAAGCTTCCATATCATATTCTGGTAGGCTGTATGCTTTACCAGGTCACAGAAACACAAAAATCTACTCAAATAAATAAAAACAGCTCCGGAAAACAATCAGGTAGTGAGAAAGTGCATAAAGCGCTTTTAGTTTAATGACATAAACTTCTTCAGATGCATGAATACAAAGACATAAAATTTTACTTAAATAAAATCACCAGGAAGTGCTTTAGCCAATCAGTGCACATGCTGTGATGACATTGGCTGAGAAAATTAACTCTTCCTGTTCTTATGCTAAATATAACAGTACGATTCTATATCTACTATTCCTAAGCAATACGATCGAGGCTACAATTTACAAATGCATCTACAACTATAAAATATAGATGCCAGGTCATAAAATAATGAAAATATATACAATAATAAAAATGCAGTAATTACACATACAATCAATTGCATTAAGCTACCCTAACAGTGAAAGCCAATGTATGTACATATAAAATGCATGTAAAAATACTTTATCTACACAAAGAGTAAAAACACATTAACTTTCTACTACTCGTTTAGAATAAAACAAGGTTACAATTCAAATGCACTACGTTATTAAACTATTAAAATTATGTATATAAATGCTAATAAATATGAAAACAATGAATACATGTACCTTCATTACCAAACTAGCTGACTAGATTAACTGACTTGAAAGTAAAAAATGGGTGAATGTACATTTAGAACACAGCTACAGTACTTATAAACAGTACAGGGAATACTCGCCGGGTTACATATACATAGTCTTGAGAAACCATGACTATACAGACTAAGGATGGGCCTGTATCTAATATACATACTATGTTATTTACTGTGATTAATTATTACTAAAAATCAATATTCCCAGTGATGCAAATTTAAATGTATATTAAAAATAGGTCATATGTCAAGGCTAAAGAACACATACTATCATCAAGTTCTTCATGTTTCAGAGAAATCAGACCACCCTGAATGTCTTGTTTAACATGGTCAATGATCTTGAACTTAAATTTGTGGTTTGGAGCTGTTGCAATATGCTTAGCTAGTGCATTCTCCATTTTCCTTTTGTTAATGGCATATTGATGTCCATATAACCCATTCCTGGAGCTTACGCTCCATCTTACCTATATAAAATACTGGGCAAGACTGGCACTTAGCTAGATAATCCACAAATTTTGAATTACAATTGTATCTGTCGTTTAATCTAAAGACATGGTTATTCATCTCAAATGTATTACCCATTTCTATGAACCTGCAAAAATTGCAGAATTCAGACTTATACATCCCTGGATACTTCACTGACTGTGATATGTTTGATTCCAGGAGGTTCTTAATATTACAACCTCTCCTATAAATGATTTTGGGTAAATTGCCTAGTTTGCTGAATAGGGTTGGATCACGTCTTAGCCATTCCCAGTTTTTATGAACTAAGTCCTGTAATAGATAACTATCTACATTATAGGTGGTAACTAAGATAAGGGTGAAGTCAGATTGTATGACTAAACTGTCCATATTGACATCAATCCCTAATGTGTAACTTGGTATTGATGTGGGGTCCACCACTGGGCTTTGAATTGAAATATAATTGAATATAATTGAATTGGAATATAAATGCCCAACCTTCTTTTACTCCTAACTTCTTCAATAAGTGATCCTATTAAATCACTAGGGTAGGCACGAGCTAGGAACATATTCTTTAATAAAATACATTCCTCATTGAAATCTCCATCCAATGAAATAATTCTAGCTGCCCTTACCAGCTGGCCTTTAACGACCGAGCGTTTCTGATGGTAGGGATGGCAGCTGGAATAATGGAGAAATTAGTTGAAATAAGTACTTCTCCTGAAAATTCTTGAAACATATCGGTTACCCACTTTATCTTTTCTTAGCTGGATATCTAAATAAGCTATTTACTCCCTGTGAAAGGCGCAAGTGAATTTCAGAAAGGATGTGGTACTGTTGAAATAGTCAACCAAGCAATTTGTGTCAGCTAGTTCCCCCTTCAACATGATAAAAATATCATCCAAGAAACGAGAGTAAAACAAAATCAGGTTCTTACATTCCTCCCTATTGAAGACAAATTCTGTTTCCCAAAATGCCGTAACTAGGTTTGTCAGACTGGCTCCACAAGGAGAACTCATGGCAACCTCGACTTTCTGCAAATAAAAATCATTTTCAAAAACAATATAATAATTTTTTGACAAAGTAATGTCCAATAATTCAGATACCAGTGAGATCTCTGATTTAAGAGCCCCTTTCCTGCTTAGCATACCCATAATCCATTCAATACCCTCCAAGTGTGGGATAGATATATATAGGTCTTTCACATCTATTGCAAGAATGTTATAATTCTCACAATACCCAAGATCACTTATTTTCCTTAGGAATGACCAGGAATCTTTACAGACTTGCCCCTCACTTCTCAAATATTTTTTTCAGGATGGAATCCACCACTTTGGCACATGGGTAGGTGGCTGAGTCCCGGCCATCCACTAATGGTCTCATTGGTGGATTGGCTAGATCCTTGTGGCTCTTAGGTATCCGGAATAGTCTCGGGATCTTAGGATAAGGCATAGTCATATAATTAAACAAGTTGACTTCAATCCTAGCTTCAATGAATAAATCATTCAAGTACATCTTTATCCGTTGATATGCCATGTTGACTTCATTAAGGGAAGCTGTCTGGTATGCTTCCCCTGCCAAAATATCCTTCATTTGTTTCACATAGTCGTAATGATCCATTATAGTCAAACCACCACCTTTATCAGGTTTGGAGATCCGCACCTTAAGTGATCTTAAGTAATAACATTTGTAAGATGGGATGTAGTGGCAGGTGGAAAGTACTTGGCACACGTAAAGGGTTCCTGAAATCTGAATCATTGTTATCATTGTCTCCAAATAATGTATTCAAGTTCAACTTCCTAGTATAATTTCTGATGTCCAAAATTGTCCTGGCCACATTAATGTGTTGCAAAGGTACAAAAGTGTACCCCCTAGCTAATAATTCTACTATTTCTGGGCTGACATCTACTTTAGAATGGTTAAAGATTTGAAAATCACCTGTATTGTTTCTGATGATACTCAAGCTATCTTTCAAATCAGGAAAAGCAACTAACATTTCCTCTTGTTGTACTTCCTGCTGTTCTTCCTGTTGTTCATGCATTTCACCTGTTTGGGCTATATGCTTTACTGGTCTGGTAATTTTTAATTCCTTTCCCTCCTTAGCTGGACAGGAAAGTAGCACTGCTGGCAAATGTCACTATGGGTTTCCTACAGGTCTTTTTCTGTCCACTCTGTCTTTTTTGTTTGTACTGGAGAGAACTGAGGTGGAATTTGTAGTTTCATTCATTGTTAACATCATTAGACCTCAATTTTTTTTTTAGACACTGATTCTAGAATGCCAATGGTCCTGTTCTTCTGTCTCTCAAACATTACAAATGGTAGTATGTGAGCCACGGCACTGAGTTCAGTAGTCACAAACATATTTTGCATAGCCTATTTGTGCAAATTATTCAAAAATACTTCAGAAGCTTTGCATGCCATATAAATAAATAAATGCATAATATTATGTCAGTGGAAAGATGCACATATGGGATAAACACATCATCTAATGACTCTCGCCTCTGCATGTTTTAAGACAATAAGAACTTATTACCAGTTTTGATGGGTAATGTATGTCTAATTATTCTAAAGCTGAGGAGAATTCACTGCAGCTTTTCAAAATATATAGATTGTAGAGCAGGAAAAAGCATACGGGTAGTTGAGGAGGTCACATCTGGTGGAGCCCTGAAGACTAACTTATTTACTGACATTCACTGAAAAAGTGAATTGAGGTGAATCAGGTGACATTGTGTTGATACAGTGCAGGAAAAACAGAATATACAAAAGGCAGGAGGTATAGAATTGTTGTTCCTGTATATTGTGTTTAAGGGAGCAGAAGCCAGGAAACACTGAAGGTTATGGAAGTTTACATTTTGAGCTCCCAGGGAAAGGGGGCCATTATCTTATTTTAATCATTATTCTATTTAGCAGGTAGGTAAACTGGACCACTAAGACCCCAATTTCAATCATAACTTAGCTACAGAAATGAAAATTAAGACAACATGTTATAAAGTAATAGCTAGGCAATATTAAAGATAATTACAATTGCTAAGAAAAACTGAGTAAAACATAAAATCAATACACAATGAGTATTACAAAGCAGAAATGTGGCACGTACATGAAAATGCATA
Source organism: Protopterus annectens (assembly GCF_019279795.1). Taxonomy (NCBI): domain Eukaryota; kingdom Metazoa; phylum Chordata; order Ceratodontiformes; family Protopteridae; genus Protopterus; species Protopterus annectens. The sequence goes on from NC_056734.1 coordinate 858,405,803, forward strand.
GCACTGTTCAGAACAGATATATTGCAGATAATACCATCCTGTAGGGAAATACAAAGTGTGAGTGGGAAAAAAGCAGAGTGCAGAATGGAAGAGTTTCTGCTACTGATCCAAATGTTTCTCAGAATTTTGTCTAAGATCAAGTGTAGTATCTGTTCTTATCAGCTTAGCATATCTGCCTTCAGACTGATATTGCAGGTATGATGTGAGCTGCTTGATAAAGGAAGCAAGTGTAGGAAGAAGATGTATACTGATTGGAAGAGAGTTGCCAAAACCAAAGAAAAAACGCAAAACCTAAGAAATCCAAAAGGTGTACACAGATTTGGAGTACCAAACAGCTTTAATCCTAGTACCTCTGCATTTCGCCTTCAAGAGATATCAACATATCAAATTCTAAAGCTTAAATATACTAAACAATTAAACAATTGTGCTTCAGAATTTGTCTATATATCCCATTTTTAAAGTGACCAGTGCACATTATACATAAACACATTCTTTAGTCATGAAAAACTACTATGTTTCCTATAGAACTTCAGCAGCAGCAAAATTACAACAAAATTACAATAAATTCTACAGCGACATCATCAAAAAAATACAACACCTTCTCATAATGTGTGCATGTACTCATATAAAAAATATGCACACAGACACATACACACACACACATATATATATATATATATATATATATATATATATATATATATATATATATATATACATATATATGGACATATTATCAATGACATTTCTTCAAATATTTAACACCTCCTGATTTAATCCATGTGGTACCAAGGTTCCAAAATTAAAAATAAAAGTAGTCTTGATCTGATTTAACTTATTAGCAAATAGAGTACCACTACCACAGTTGCCAGATGGTTGGGCTAATACACTAAAAAACAGGGAATCAAAATTTCCCGAATGGGCTTCAATAAAATGTTCTGCCTCTGGACTGAAGCCTGTATTACCCCTTCTAATATTTCCCAAATGTTCCAGAATTGTTACCTTAAATTTTCTTTTGGTCTGACCTATATACCATCTAACCTCATGACACCCACAACCCATAATGTATATGACACACGATTGACAATTAAACCTTGCTTGCGAGACAAATCTGTTCCCATTGATCATAGCATTAGATAAATTTCTGATTCTATGGCACACACTGCATCTCCCACAAGGAAAAGACCCTTATGAACTATTCTGGGTCTTATTGGAAATTGGGTAGTTCAACAATTTTTTTAGGTTTAAAAATATACCAAAAGAAAAAGTCACACATTGTGGAAATAAAGTGCTGAGTTTATCATCAGCTGTTATCATTGGCCATAACCTTGTAACCACCTGTCTGAGTGTGTCTGAAAAGGGAGTAAACCTAGTAACATAAAATATTTTATTTTCTGTCCCATCCTCGCTTGAAGTAAATTGAACTCTATGTCCAAACTTACTATTCTCATGCAATAGTTCTTTACATATCACATTATTCACCAATTTATTGTTTGCTTCATTAAGAATAGATCGATAATACCCTCTGGCCAATAATCTCTCCTCTACTTCAGCCATATATTTCTCTTTAGAAGCCATCTCAGAAGTATTTATCCATACTCTTCTAAATTCACCGTAAGGCAATGACTTAATGAGATGTTCAGGATGCATGCTGGAAGTATGCAAAAAATTATTCACAGCAGTACTCTTCCTAAATGGAACATATTGAATAACTAATGGTACTGAAGTCTGTGTGACAACAAAACTGTAAACAATGACTGTTAGAATTCAAGTCCACCACAAATTTCTCAAACTCAGATAGAGGTCCCTTACATATGAAAATCAAATCATCTATGTATCGTCTATATAACATCACCTTCTCCTTATAATAAATATGGCTGTGCACAAACCGCTTTTCAAACTCCCCCATGTACAAAACAGCATAAGAGGGAGCAAAAGGAGCCCCCATAGCAGTGCCGCTTATCTGCAAATAATATTCTTTGTTAAAAGTAAAATAGTTGTGTGTTAAACAAAATTAACTAACTACAAAATGTAGGCACTGCGTGGCCCTTCAACCAGTATTGATGCCATAGCTTCAAGACCCCTTACCTGTTGTAATATTCATGTACAAAGAGAACCTGCCCAAAGTGGCCCAAAAATATTCTTTTCCCCACACCATATTCTGCATTAGAACACAAAGCTCTTGTGTGTTCTTTATGTGGGCTGGTACGGAACAAGTTGCATTTTAAGTGAAGAGTCCAGTAATATCCCCACATTTTCCAGGTAAGAACCGATGCCAGCAACAATGTCTCCCTGGTGGCCTGCTTACATTCTTGTGAATCTTTGGTACAGCATAAAAATATGGATCTCGAGCAATGACAACACACAACTTCTTAACCAACTGTAATGAAAGGAACCCCAGTCTTTCCTCCTTCTCTAATAATTCATTTAACTCAGTTTTAAACCATAAAAGAGGTTTGTAAGGGAGCTTAACATAAATTCTGTTGTCTCACAGAAGTTCAGTTACCATGTTCTGCTAACCAGCTTTATCCATAATAACTCAGTTACCACTCTTGTCTGCTACCCTAAAAATATAATCTCCTATCTGGCCACAAAGTTTGGAAAATTCCTGCCATTCTTCTTTACTTAAATTAAATTGTTTACATTTGAATTTACTAAATTATTTTTCAATATTACTCAACAACAATTTTTCAAACATACAAACAACAGGAGACAGTTTAGGGGGACAAAAAGTGTTTTCCACATTAGGCAAACTAGGAATTTTAAGCTGACCATAACCAATAACAAAAGCAGTGCTATATTCAATGTTTTCTTCAGTGATACAATTAAGTACATTTAAACTTTCATCATAGTCATATATAGATACATCTAACGATGAGTCCTCATAATTTTCAGATATGGTGGAAACATTTCTTTGCATGTTAAATAAAGTATCTCTAGAAAAATACACTTTCAAATGAAGTTTGTGACAGAATTTACTAGCTTCAATAAGTGCATTAGCAAGAGGGGGACATTTAATGGGAACAAACTTAGCTCCCTTTAACAGCACACCAATAACTGTGTCAGAAAGTGCTAAATTTGCTAAATTAACAATTTTTGAACAATCAACATTGCTACCTTGAATTTCATTGAGCCCATTATCAACAATTTGTGAAGATACATGTTGCAAATTTCCAAAATTTAATGTTTCCCTTTCTTTTTCTGTTTGCTGCCTGTATTCCCATTGCTGCTGCTGTGCTGAAAACCCTGAGAGCCCTGTGATGAACCCAATGGGTTCTCCTGACCAGCTGATCCCGCATTAGGCAGCATCTCAAAATAGACATTCTTTTTAGACAAAATTTCAGCTGAAAAATATGAAGAATCTTGATTAAATGACAAAAAAAATGTTATTTCTATTTTGCGACCTTCCCTTATGAGGGAAATGGCTAACTGAATATACTGAACCACTAGCAAAATTATTTATGTCCATTTCTGCCTTTTTTCTTCTTTCTGCCAATCATTTCAGCTTCCACTTTATTCAGTTTTTGTTTAATGTCACCAAATTTTTTGATAAACGAGGGTTCAGAAATTTTTTTTTAGTGAGCTCTCTGGGCTAGTAATTTCTAGCTGAACTTGTTTCAAAGTACACAAGCTCCTTTTCACTGGGATTGTTAACCAGCCCAAAGTACATTGTAATGAAACCTCTTGCCATTCTAGCAATAAATCTTGTTCTTCCTTTGTAAACCCTCTAGCTGGAAGTCGGTCTATACATAGACCTCTGGGAGTTATGTTTGAAGCCAAATATTTCTCTAGCAGCTTAGTGTCATAAAAAAGATTCATTTCTTTTACCATCAGTCTCTCCAGCTGTTCAAACTTCACTAACTAGTCATTATAACCTGCAGAGCTCCATGGATCAGCTCCAGTCAACTGGGATTCTCTTTCCTTAAGTAGTTTCATGAACAAGCTATTTGTTGCAGCTTCCATAATTGCACCAGTCGACAAAAAGAAATGGTAACACCAAAAGTGCCACGCTATAAACACTTATCAAAACAAAAGAAAAAACCCAAAAGCTAAGAAATCCAAAAGGTGTACATAGATTTGAAGTACCAAACAGCTTTAATCCTGGTACCTCAGCACTTCACCTTCAAGGGATATCAACATATCAAATTCTAAAGCTTAAATATACTAAACAATTAAACAATTAAAGAATTGTCTTTCAAAATTTGTCTATACATCCCATTTTTAAAGTGACCAGTGCACATTATACATAAACACATCCCTTAGTCATGAAAACCTACTACATTTCCTATAGAACTTCAGCAGCAGCAAAATTATAACAACAAAATTACAATAAATTCTACAGCAACAACATCATCAAAAAAATTCAACCAAGTTTACATATAAAATACAACAACACCTTCTCATAATGTGTGTATGTACTCATATTGGAAGAGAGTTACAAATGGATGAGCCAAGAAAAAAGAACGCAATATCTGCACCTTGCCGGTTAAAAGGATTGAAAATTGTGAGAGCCGAAGAATCAGAGGGTCTATGAGGCCTGAAGGATTCTTTGACATAGAGCAAACATTGTAAGGCAAGGGGTGGATACAGTAAATAGTGGTGCTAATGAGCAGAGGTAGTCTTTGGGGAACAGTTTGCCTACTTTGGGAGACAGTGATGTACATTCCTCTCAGCTCTTACAATAAAGTGGCAGAGGTGGTTCTGCATCATTTCAAGTTTCTGAGTATTTTTGGCAGAAGTAGGGATGCTGATGGGAAAAGAATATCTGAACATGGACAGAAGTACACTTGGCCCTTTAGCAAGTCTGCCATATATGATTAGTGCGGGAGAGACTGCACTGCATTTATATAGCATTGATGTAACTTTTTTCTCATGAGGTGAATACATGCAAAGGATGTTAGTAAAAGATCTAGACAGCCACCAAGATATTTTATAGATTCGGTTGTTTTCTGAAAGCCCTCTTATAGAGATTTGAAGTTCCAGTTGATGACACATGTTAAACTGCTTTTGACTGCCAAAGCTCATCATACTAGTTTTATTCAAGTGGAGCTAAATCTATTGAGTCTCTTCATCATGTTTTTTTAAAGACATAGCATATAATATCAGGTTAAACTAAGTGCTCTAGATATAATAGTATCTTTCCTAACAAAAGTGAAATTGTTAGGAAGTTCTCTATTCATGTGTAACAGAATTAGGTAATTTGTCCTAGGCATAGTTTGACACACACTGCAACCATACCTGTATTTAACAATTTTTTACATTCTAATTTTGGTGGAAAAGATGAAAGGGATAGTCAGCCCTTTACTAAGGATACCAGCCATGTTATGGAATCCTCAGAAGAAAATAAATCACCTGAAAGTAAGAATGAACAATTCAGGTATACTTAGTTACACCTATTGCTTATTATGGAAGTTGAAGCACTGATATTAATGACTCTTTAAATCTCTTGAGATGAAGATGGTAAGAATTACATCAGACAGAAAAATACCCATATTCTGTCTGTAATGGAAGAAAATGAAGGCAATGACACAATCAATATTATCTCAGTAAGCAGGCATTGCAGAAGCTCACATTACTGGTCACACTTATAATGCAGGTGTATCTCAGTGACCACAGAAGTTTAAAACATCTGTGTTAAAAACAAGACTACAGATTCATGAAAATGTTATGTTTTGCATACTAGGGATGCACATAGTGCAAATCTATAGCTGTTGCTCTCTGTGATTCATAAAAGAATTACAAGGAGACAAACTAAATTTGTTTTTTTTTTTGTTTGTTTTGTTTTTTTTTTTAGTCAGAGCCTTTCTTTCTTTCTTTCTTTCTTTCTTTCTTTCTTTCTTTCTTCTTTTCAATTTTTCCAGACAGAGACCAATTTTGCTCTCCTTGTATTTAATACTTGAATTATAGAAGTTCACTTTACTAGTCGTTCCCCATCTACCTTAGGCTGTTTGAATGATCCATGCATTCAGTAAACTCTAGGTACCAAGTAAAGGTGTGCTAGAAGAAAGAATACAAAACAAGGAAGAGATCTTAAGCATTCATTTACTACATCTCATTCAGACAACAGAATTGAGCATTATATGCAGTTCCTTTTCAGGGGGACCTGGTAGCAGTGTTTGGTTGTGTGAATTACTCAAAGTCATACATTAGGCAGCTGAGGGCTTCTAACTACGCACTCCAGGAGCTACAGTTTACATTCCTAATCCTCTGCACCAGCTACCGTTAAGAGTTTATCATTTTAATAACCTCAAGCATGCGTTTATGAACAATGGAATTTGTTACAAAAAAGTCCAGCAAATTAAAGAATAATAGAAGGAGAACTGCAATAGAATTTCCAGCTCAGAAATAGAAAGTGATGGATTATTACCTTTGTAGGCAGTGGATGCACTGTAACCACTTAATACAGTCCAAAGATGTTGGTACAGTTTTTGACTTTTTCAAGTGTCAGAGTTTAAAGAGTGTAATGTCCACGTTGGTAATAACATGACAAACTATTCTTGAAATGTCTTTAAGATAGGATCATTTAGCACCATTCTGATATAAACTACAAAGAGTAAGTAAACATCCTCTATAAAACACCTGAGTAAACGTGACAGGATACAGGTTTAAGTTCCAGGATATTAACTGCATTCATTTAGGCTGCTGAGTTTGCTATGTTGAATGATGTTTTTTAAAACAAAGGAATATTTATTGGACTTTTTCTTTAATAAGAATTAAATGAATGCTCAGAGATAATGAACTGTTTGAATTATAATGTTTTCCTCAATAATAAATAAGTAAGTACAAATAATTTGAAAGCTTTTGTATATGTATTACTTTTTTATTTTAATACTATAGCTCTAAATGTGACACTGTTATGAATTCAGTGAGGTCAGGTGACTTGTGTGTATTTGCAAGCCAATATTTATGACATGGCACATTCTTGAAGAAGTGTGATAATCACAGCTTGTAGAAACAATAAGCTTTATAGCAATTTTCATTTATCAGCAGAATTAAATTATGTTTGTCCACTTATGATACTATAATAAGATGTTACAAAACTGGTGTGGATTTCATGCATTAGAATGCACAGAAACAGAATGGGAATATTATAAAAGTAACTGTTTTACAGTGATGGAAGAATGTTATATAACCCTGCATAAAAATGCACAAAAAATGTTACTGCTCCTTTTCCTCGATTTTCATCAAGGTGACCTAGGATAAAGAATTTTTATGCATTTCAGACCATGAACTCTTCCTGAAAAGGCATTACAAGCATATCACACAGTAAATAAATAACACTTTCCTCCTTGCCATCAGTGCATACATTAAAAGTCATCCCTGTTGGCATAATACATGCTGATACATTTCTTGACTCGGACACTGAGCAGACTCAGTCTAAACTGTATGATAAGAGTTTTATTTGAGCTCACAAATTTACAGTTATTTTTTTTTTCATCAACATCACTATGCAGACTTCAGAATAAAATGCAATGGCTCTAAAATCATTTATATATTACAAACAATGAATTCATTCTCAGTTAAGTAATCAATCTGTAATTAATTCTCAAACACCTTTTTAAAAACACTTTTAGAGAAACAATGCCTTACTTAATAAAGGACAAAGCAAGATAAAATCTAGTTTAAATACTTACATATGTAATTTGAATAAAGTATTTATAAATCATACAACCATTAAAACAATGAAATATATATCAAGGAAGCCTTAAAATCTGCATAAACAGCAACATTATTTATAAAAATTAATGAAAATGAATGAATATAAAAACATATGGTCCATTTCATCTATAAAAGCAGGGTATATATTCCCATTATAATTGACTGGCTTTTTGCTTCAGCACTGGCATTATATAAGTTTGATCGCTGATACAAGGGAAGTGGGTTGCACTTGGTCCATATAAGCTCCTCATTTCTATGTAGTCTTTCCATAGACCACCCCTTGGATTAAGTACATTTTCTCCAGTATAATAAATGAAAATTGTTTAAACCCAGAACAAGATATGGAATGTCTATAAAGACTATAAAAAATGGATACATTTATTAGAGAATAAGTTATTTAAATTACACAGCTTACAGCTGGGTAATTTGTATTTGAATGAGTGCATCCATGTGAGGAGAGTTCTGAAGGGTTTAAGGTATTTTAAGTTTCCTAATGGTGTTGCTTTTGGCACTAAATTCTATTATGATCTAGTAGAATTTGTAATAAGCAGGCATTAGAATTATTGGGCTTTAATCATTCGTAACAATCAAAGCACAATGACTGTTTTTAAACCTCAAGTGGAACATCTGCATAAGAAAATAAGGGATGTATTGTTGTTTTCTGCCTATGTTATTGAATATAATGTTTTTCTAAGAGTTGACTCACATGTCAACAAGGTAAAAACACATAAAAATAAGAAGTTAGCAAGGAATAAACTTGAATATGAATCAGAGAATGTATTTTTAATGGAAAGAAGAAAAGATACTAGGGTAACTACAACAGGAAATACATATATGGCAGGATTCAATAAACTCCATGTAGGCTGCGTGTAGAACCTACTCAGAGTGTATGCATGTACACAGCCACCAAGTGCGCTCTGCAATGCACAATGCATATTAATAATGTGTTGCATGCCTAAGTGAGATTTTGCAGTGTATCTCAGTAGTGTCAGCAAGAAAACCTTGTAGAACAACATGGATAATTATTTAATGTACAGGAGAGCACTGATGGTCCACCTCTATACCTTTCAACCTCTTAGGGCAAGAATTCTGTACAAAGACGTTAAATAAAGTGGGGAAAAGGGCAAGAAATAGGGACATAGGGATGTATTACCCTTATAAACTTAGAAAATTGACAGAATAAAAGGTTATGCATTAGCATGCATCTTCTGAAGATTATGAAGTCTGAAACAAAAATGTCTGTCATTATTTAGTGACCTCTATCTAGAGTGATTATTACAAAACCACAAGTTTCATGAGGAACACCACAAAAATGTAAGCCAAAACCCTGGTAAAACTGCCAGTACTAGATATATCTGTATAGTTTGGCTTTTCCTTTTTTTTATTTTTCCGATGTTTGCATGATGTGCTGCGGCATTTAGGTTCATAGGTTAATAGGTTCATACTAGGCTATCTGCCCTAGGGCATTTATAAGCCTAGCCAGAGTGTGTGTGGCTTTCACCACCCCTTAGGATGAGAATACTATACCCATTAGTTTGCTGTGCCTCTGTCCAGCAGTGACACAGAGATGATTCCAGTCAAACCTCTGATCTCCCATCCACTCGTCAAGATTTCTCTTGAACAGAGTCAGTGAGGGAGCTCTGCCTCATGGACTGGGATTCTGTTCCATAGTGTAGGGAGTCTCTGGGTGATGAATCTGTCCCTCCAGCACGTCCTATTTATATCTGTGTTGAGTTTTAAGTCTCTTGCTCTCATTGGCTCTGGTGGTTTGGATTTTTGAGGTGGAGCATGTCCATTAATTCGGGTTGGACGGCCTTGTATCGAGGCACAGATCACCTCTGAGCAGGCGGTATCACGACTGAATAGAGCTGGAGTTTCTTCAGTCGGGCATCATTATGACGCTATGTTTGAGCCCTTTATCCTTTTGGTAGGAGACCTTTTGGGATCTTTCCAACTTAGGTTCATAGGTTGTGGGTTCATGCAGGCTATCTCTGCCCTACGCGGGCATTTATAAGCCTAGCCAGAGTGTGTGTGGCTTTCACACACCTTGGGATGAGAATACTATACCCAATGGTTTGCTTGTGCTCCATCTCAACGGTGACACAGAGATGATTCCCAGAATACTCGATCTCCCATCCGCTACATCGAGATTTCTACTTGAACAGAGATGAGTGAGGCTCTGCCTGCCTCCCTTGGTTTTGGGATTCCTGTTTATTCTTAAAAGTCTCTGGTGGATGCATACATCAACACGTCCCTATTTATATATATATCTGTGATAGTTTGATCTCTCTTTACTCTAAATAGCTCTGGTGGACAGTTTTGAGGGTGGAGCACTTGTCCATTAATTCCTTTGGGTTGGACGCACAGCGCGCTGTCGAGCACAGATACCTCCTGAACTGAGCGGTGTCTGCGACTGAACCGACTGGGTTTCTGCCTGATGAACTCCATTATGACATATTTGACCTGCCCCAGCCATCCTTTGGTAGGACCTTTTGGGATCCTCCAGCTGCAGAGCCCAGTCGAGGTGGAAGGTACATTCCGAAGATAGAGGCGTTGCTGCTCAATCATTGGTCTGATAGTGAAGAGTACAGAGTACAATGACCTCTCACGATCTGGATGTGAATCTCTTCATGATCAGGTGGGCAATCAATAAGAAGGTCTTCCTAATCACTTTGGCAATGTGATTGTCAAAAAGGTTACTGTCAACTTGGGTCCCCAGGTCCCTGACCTTCTTCCATGTTTAATGGATTACCACCTATGTGGTAATTAGGGGAGTTACCTTGTTTTTCCCAAAGAGGTATGACTATACATTTTTTGGCATTTAGCTTAAGGCCATGGCTCTGGCACCAGTTATCACATTTCTATGAGACCTCTCTGGAGGATGTCTGTGTCTGATGGAGTGTCAATTATGGTGCCCAGTTTTTGATCATCTGGAATTTTGTCAGCCACAATCCCCTATGTTTGCCTGCACTTCAGAAAAATAAATGCCAAACAGAGGGCATTTGTCTGTTAGGTAAGAAGAGAGTACAGGGGTACTGAGCTCTCTCTGATCTGGATGTGAATCCGCTATGGAATCAGGTGAACCCGGCAGTAGGAGTCTGACATGGCACCAGCAACTCTAGCCCTGTGTGATTTCTGTCCTTGAGCCAGTTTGCAACCCATCTTGTGACATATGGGTTTTGCATCTAAGCTTGTGAGCTTTTCTATGATGCCCGAGGTGCCAAGAATTGTTAGTAATGAGCAGCTTTTGCTGGAGTCAAGGTAGGCTGTGTGAACTGCCTTACACTCATCTTCAATGGCCTTAGTGACTGTTTACATCAAAAAAAGTCGACCGAATGCTTGGGTCCCGGATACATTATATTCCATGTTTAATGGATTACACCTATATGGTAATTAGGGAATTCTTATTTTCTAAAATTATGACTATACATTTTTTGGCATTTAGCTTCAAAATACATGGCTTAACAGTTATCCAGAGGCAGGAATTTCAATTGCCCTATGACAAAATAGAATGGGTAGGATCCAGTCTCTGGATGGGGATCCCCAATGTGCTTTCTGAGGTCCAAAGCAAACCCCAGATCCAAGTGGTGCCCAGTTGCGTCATCTGCAAATTTGTCAACCACAATACATGTTTGCCTTGCGCCTGAAAAATAAATGCCAAAACAAGAGGGGCCAGGACCTGAGCCTGGGGACTTACACGACTCGTGAGCCGACAGGAGTCTGACATAACAACAACTCTGTGTTTCTGCTTCGGAGCGCACATCACGAATGCGGCAATCTTGTGACAAAGGTTTTACATCTAAGCTTGTGAGCTTTTCTGATAATTTCCAGATGGGGGTGTGCCGAACATAGAAGCTAGGTCAAGGTAGGCTGTGTGTGATACGTGATACACATACAGTTGCTCGTAGCTCCATTCTTTAGTGTAGTATCCTGACTGGCACAAGAGTGAATGACCAAGTTCAAGGCAGGATCTGCCCTTGACAAAGCCAAATTAGGATCAGGCATCTGTAGATTACAATGTAAGGCTAAGTTTAAACATGAGTGACCCCTTCACGTTACATGATCCCTCTAGTTCCTCATGGCACAAGGCTGCAAGATGTGTAGCACTAGGTATTAATTTCAGGAGGTACATGGCGTCCGGTCCCTTTGATGCTGTGTTTTGCTTTAGAAGGCAGCTCTCACCTGGAGGCATCTGAGATGTTTGGGAGGCTAGACTCTGGTGGGATAGATATGGAGTGGGACCACAGTTGCGTCACGCCATATTTTTGGGGGGAGGAGTATACCTGTAGTAAGGCTATAGATTAAACATACGTGTATGGTGAGTTCCTCATTGTCTGCCAGTTGCATGTTGGCAATGTCTGTGGGTTCAGTGATTTTTGCCATCATTTTGGACTAATTCTGAGCATACTGCAGCACACGGCTTGGAGTTTCCACCCAGTTGATGCTGTGTTTTGCTATAATCTAGAGAAGGCAGCAGCTCTCACCACAGGCATCTGAGATGTTGGGGAATTTGGGCTGGGTGGGATGGGCCATTGTCTTGCTGTGTCATTAGCGATTTTTTATATAGAGATTGGCCTTGGATGATTTTATAGTGGTAGTTTTTGCTAGGAAAATTTGATCAGAGATGAACCTTTTGCCAATGTGGCACTGTCATGTAGTAGCTTTCTCCTCTTTTGGGTTTTCCTAGAGTTTGTTTTATGAACTAATTCTGGGCATATCTGGGGTTCCACCCAGCGGTTCTAACACTGCCTTTGGCTGGAAAAAGTCTTGCATGATTGTCTTATTAGGGATTGTGAGTCCATAACGATTCTTTCTCTCAAAGTGGCCTTGGATGATGCAGTTTATACAGGTGATGCGTGGTTTTGCTAGTGATGATCAGAGATGCCAGCACCCTTTTAGGGATTTTGCACTGTCATGTAGTAGCTTTTCTCCTCTTGTTGTAAGAGTTTGTTTATGTAAACAGGGTCACCATTTGCCAGGACTCTCAGCAGCACTGGGTTGTAGTTTCAATTGGCTCGGAAAAGGGTCATGATACCCAGTCTTAAAGGTGAAGTTTGAATTTGAGAAGTTCTTCACTGTGGTCTTTGCTGGGGGTAGAGGCGGGATGTGGATCTCCAGTGAGATTAATTTATGGTCTGATCTCACCAATGAGATATACTTTCGGTGTGGAGCATTTTGTCCCCATGTTTGTGATGATCAGGTCTAGTATATTTTCTCCTCTTGTGGGAATGGTGACTAGTTGTTCATAGACATTGAAGCTTTATGAACTTGTGCAGGAACCTTTAGGCAGCGGAGGGTAAGGGTTCGACAGCTTGGGTTGTGATGTTCAGGCACAGCACTGAGTCTATGCCTTTGGGTAGTTAGGACACCACCCCAGTCATCAAGAGTGTTCATTGGTGCTCCTGGAGAACATTCTTACCCTGTGGTCTCTTTGTCTGGGGTAGGGGCAGGAAGCTTCTCCTTATTAACTGTGTGGGTTGGATCCTGAGTCTGAGATTAAGGTGGTTTATGTAGTCTGATCTCACCAATGTTATTACAAACTGTAGGGCAGTCTATACCTGTGGTTAACGATTGTGCAACTGGATTTGTCTCCCATGCACTGTGTCGTATTTTTGTCACCATTTTGACCTTGCAGGAAATGTAGTATATTTCTCCTCTTGTGGGAATGAATGGATACTGTTCCATACAGCATTTTAGGTTTATGAACTCAAAGGAACCTTTAGGCTAGGGTGTTGGGGCTTGGTAATGTTCCCAGTCTATGTTTGGGTAGTTGTTCAAGTTGGGGTCACCCCGGAGAGATGTATGTAAATTTCATTTAGTACTCATAAATATTGAATGATATGGTGTTGGAGAAACTGATAGTATTCATAATGCTCAGTTCAGGAGCCTTTTGAGGCAGGTGTGTTAGTCACAGCACAGACAAGATGGTCTGTAGCATGTACTCCTGCTTAAGTTTTACCTGTAGTTAGTACACCTGGATGGTCTCCGATGCTTCGGCGTGCATTATCACTAATCTTTAGGTGTGGGTATCGCTTATGGCATCTCTCCCTCCTTTTTGTGGTTCGATCCGGATTTTGGGGCCGAGCATGATATGGTGTTAGTGATTCTCCAGTGCTGGGGTGCTCACCAGGGCATGAACCCACGGGTTTCAGTCACAGCACAGACATCGATGTTCTCCATACTGAGGAGAGCTTGGGCGTGCATCTTGAGGTTTAAACTTCTGGCATTGAGCAGTATTACCCTTAGTTTTTCTCCATTTTTGCTTTCTAGGGCGGTAAGTTTATCATTTGAGCCTTGCCTAAAAAATTTGGCTATGCTTACCTCGTTTGCGCAACTGGACCACCCATGTATCAGATATGAATCAGACATCTAAAAATAGAAACCAGATGCTTTCAATTGCTATTACTGAGCACTGCTGGGCATCATGCAAACCTTGTAAGTGGGGCTGCCCTATGGTCCTACCATCAACTTAACAGCAAATACTAAAATACGTGATCACATATAACAAATCTTGTGGCGACATGTGTTGAGTGTTGGACTGGAGTGCAGATGATCCTGGGCCCTAGTCCAAGGTATGTAAACTTTATTTATATTATTGTGATAGAAATAAAGTGGTACTCTAAGGAAATAGTGTAACTGCATTGGTTAAAAGTTATTTGCTGATAGATTTGAAAAAGCTGTGTGCCACTTAGCATCACTCAAACAAATGCATATGTTTTACTGTGTTTGCATGATGGTAAGTAACGCACAGCTTTTGTGAATGTATCAAAATGCAGACAATGCACACTCTCAGTCACTGCAATTGGCAAGAAAACATGATATTTAAAGGTGAATTGGAATGAATTGCACTTTAGACATTGAGCTTGAACTTGTGCAGATATTTCAGATGTTCGACAGGTTGTGTGATTCTGAGCACAGCACTGGGATGTTTAGGAGTCCAAGGTCTTTATTGGGCTCCTGGTTAAAGATCATAGGCCCTGCCTGCTACAGGAAAACTGTACTCACTTGCAATATAACTCTGAAGTCTGGGATAATTTTGCAAGGGCTCTTACTACTGCAACAGGTATCCCATGCACTGGTAAACAATGTTGTCACCATTTTGATGACCTCCACCAAAGGAAATGAGATACCCTTGATCTGTGGACTGTCAGGCAGAGAGACCCCAGAGATGTGTATGTATAAATTTCATTTAGTACTCATAAATATTTAAGATGAATATGGTAAAAACTAGTATTCATAATGCTTTTTTATTTTTCCCTTTGCCCACACCTGCAGAAGATGGAGCCTCAAATGTGAGGTCCCATGCAAACTGATTGGCCAGCATGCAAGAAGCATGTGGTAAGTAAACATAGTTATATAAAGTACTTTTATTGCAGCCTTAACAGTTATATACTAATTAATTGCAATATCATACAGTTACATGATCTTGGGTATGCATATCTTAACTGTAAAAGCAAGTATGCATGCATTACTCTGTAGCATAGCTTTAAACTGTACTTATTTCTGCTGAATACCTAGATTTAAGAATCACTGTTCATTGTAAGATTCATGGTTGTTTGGCAAGTAATTTATTTTGAAGTCAATAAATAATGAGTGTAAAAACGTATGTTTACACAAATCCAATGCAACTATCCATATGTGTAAGAGCAATATTTGAAATATGTTCCTAGTTATAGGATATTGTACACCTATTATTTTATGATATGTCAAGATATCCTGCTCTAAAAGGTGGAGAGGTATGGTCTGTAACACAAAGCAACAGCTGCACATTCTCAGATAACAGTGAACATGAATCTATAGAGTGCAAAAGGAAAGAGTGCTTGTATTATGTTGTATTCCAAAGGAAAAGTACAGTATTACAGTAGTCATTACTTATGGGTTCTAATACCACATTCCCCAAATTTAAAACTCAGCTGATTACAATGCTGTTTTAGCTTGTCATAAATAAAAAATACAGTACCCTTACATAATCATTATTATAGCATTTGAAGTGCAGACCTCTAGACCTATGGCTTGAATGGCTTGCTGTCAAGTATAATCACTGCACATGTATTCAAAGTAATAAAGAAAATTCTTAGCAGTTGGTATTGTTAAAAGTAGGATCTAACAGAATAGAATAAATTAATTGTAGAAAACTTTGTATATTATCTGTGAAGTTACTAATGTTCTCCTTTTTTTCTCTCACCTCATCCCTTCTCTTCTTTTTATGCATTTCTTATTTTTATCATTATTTTTATTATTATTATATTTATATAATCAATATTTATTATCATTATACTATTTGGTATTATGTGTTTTGTTTTATTTATTATATATAGTTTAATATTTCTTTGTTGTTAAATACTTTTTCATTTTTATTATTTATCATTGTGTTCATAATTATATTATTTAAAACTTGTTATAATGATTTATTATTGTTTCTTTACTTTCTAGTATTTTTATTTAATTTGCTTTATGCTTTTCTTCATTTCTGGTTTCCATTTTATTTATGTTACTACAGCACAGCAGGATAGGCTGGTTCCCCATGATCTGCCTACACTCGCTCCACCGGCTGAAGCACCAAGGCCCAGCACTTCTGGGCTACAGCCTTGTGGCATCCCCCTGATGCCCTTGCCCTACCTGTAACCTTAGGTAATTCTGCACCAGAGGCCAGGTCTGTGGTCCCCTCTGGGAGCAGAGACAGAGAGGGTGCATTTCTTACCCAAGCTGACCTGCCAGGTGTGGTAAGAGAAAAAAAGAAAGAACATTAGTAAC
Source organism: Protopterus annectens (assembly GCF_019279795.1). Classification (NCBI taxonomy): domain Eukaryota; kingdom Metazoa; phylum Chordata; order Ceratodontiformes; family Protopteridae; genus Protopterus; species Protopterus annectens. Next base: position 858,422,216 of record NC_056734.1, read on the forward strand.
CGCACAGATAATATACAAAACTTTCTACAAATAATTTTCTATATTCTGTTACATTTTACTTTTAACATTACCAAATGCTAATAAATACCTTAACTAATTTGAACACTACCCTGTTGCTAACACACATACAATATAGTTCAGATCATATCACATGCAGCAATCATTCATGGATGCATATATTGCACATATGGATGTTCCATGTACACTTATTACATTTGACAACAGGCCATCCGAGCCACAGCTATACAGGTCTGCACTTCTAATGGTACCATTATGAATACAAAACACTTCTACACTGGGTCTATATTATGTTATCAAATACTTACAACATCGAACGTGATATGGTCAACACCATATGTTCGAAGTTGCAAGTATCCAATACGATGATAATTCGACAATAATGTCTTCCGCCATCAATTTCTCTGTCCTTCTCAAAATAATCCAAAAAGCTTTTACTTCTATAGAAACCTGGCTAAATAATTCTCAACTATTGTTTAACGCCAAAAACAAAACTCCTTCTTATTCACTTCAAAACCACCACTTCAAAATTTTAATAAAATCTTTTCTAAAGATGGAACTGAAATTGAAATAGTTAAAACTGCTAAACTACTAGGTATGGCAATAGATGACAAACTCACTTTTGAGCCACATATTCATAACGCTATAAAAAAAAAGTGCAATTTAAATTAGGCAAATTATATCGGCACAAATTATACCTCGATAAGCATAACAAAGCAAAACTAGTGAATACCCTACTCCTCCTTCCCTCCTATATGGAAGTACTATCTTTACCAACCTACTTTCATCCCTTAGTAATAAACTACAATCCTGCTATTATAAAATAGCTATATTTGCCTCAGGAAAACCTAACTGCACACATCACTGTGAAGCAATTGCAGAACTCAACTGGCTTGAATTCTCCAGCTATTTTTTCTCTACCCAACTAACACTAGCTCATAAACTAATTTTCAAATCCCTCCTCTGCCCAGCACCCCATTCGGTCCTGCAAACTTACACTCCTACTCGGTCGCTTAGATCATCTCATAAACAACTAACAAAGGTTACAAAATCTAACAAAAGAGCTGGACAATGTCTATACCCCCTTAACATTGCCAAACTTTGGAACACATTATCCTACCATATAACTCTAATGGAATCTTCAAAAACCTTTAAATCAGCATTCAAGTTATATTACCAAAAAAAAAACTATCCTGTCCCTGCACAACAATCAGACCTCCATGCTTCCTTACCTCATGCTAATCTTATCCTATGTGTCAAGTCACAATTTACCTCATTATGTAATTCTGTCCTGTACTGCTTGACTTTCTAAAAAACGCATACCTAGTTTCTTCAGCTAAACTCTGACATAATCAATAATATGCAATACCATGATTAAATATGACATATATACATACACAATCACAACTATGACTTAGCCTCAGTTAGGCCATGAGCTAACCTCTGATCTACTTATTGTAGACTGTAATCTTTTTTTTTCTCTGATTCCTTTCTTTCTACTCTTTTTCTTACTTCAAAATGTACTGAGAAATTTTTTTCTGTACATGGAATTATACATATTTTCACTTTAAATGTTTAATGTTTGATGTATTACCACTATGGCATATTTCTTTTAAATGTGCAAATGTTTTTAATGTCTTAATGTTCTAAATTTTTAAAATGTTCTAAATTTTTGAATGTATTACTGTGGAGCTTTTCTCCCCGGGCCTCCACCGAAAATGGGTCAATGGCCCAGTGGACTTTCCCTGTCAACAAATGTCAATAAATAAATTAAATAAATAAATAAATAAACCAAATTAAAAAAAGGAAAAACTTACCTGAATGTTTTAAGCAGGGGGGCAAGCCCCCTGCATCCCCCCCATGTGCAACTTCAAACATATGGTGTCGACCATATAACATTCAATGATGTTAGTATTCGATAATGTAATATAGACCCCTACTGTATTTTTACTGATGACAATATAAAACAGCATTATAAAGAGCTGATTTTAAATTCGGGGGGTGTGGTATTTGAACCCACAAGCAGTAACTAATGAAATAATGTACTTTTCCTTTAGAATACAACATAATGCAAGCACTCTTTCCTTTTACACTTTATAGATACAAGTTTACTGTTATAATGATAATCTGCAGCATGCAGCTGTTGTTACAGGGCATTATTTTCAATCTCATTGTGTGCTGGACATCCCTCTCAACTTTACAAAAAACCCAATTTTATGAGAAACAGACCAAACATATTAGTAAAAAATCTGGATATTCTACGAAAATCTGTAAAGTTGAGAGGGATATCCAGCACACAATGAGATTGAAAATAATGTATAGTTGTAATAAAATATTACGTTACCTGTACATGTAGTGAAATATTTAACATTTAAAAACAGCACATACTAATTACTCACCCCATTATATTTGCTTGCAAATATTCAGCACTATTTTACATGTCTGTGTTTCTTGATCATTCATCGGTTATCTGTCCAGTACTCTGGGACCTAAAGTGTGTACACCATTCTGTATCATTACATTTACAATGAGGAATTCCTGGCAAACATTGCCACACAGGACAGTTCCCAGCAAACTATTACCCGATACATTCTGGACATGAGTGCCACTCCTGTATCCCAGGATGAGCTTCCAGGTAGGCTTTGTTAGATCATTAAGAGAATACTGTTGCATCATTCTTTAATAGTGTATATAGTTTATATATGTGTGTCAGGTTGTTTTTTTGGTGGGAGTATTTAAGTAGCTGCAGTTTTAAGCTGATGTAGAGTTTGTCAGCCACATTCTTGTTAACATTACAGTTACTGTAGATATAAATTATTAAAAGTATTACCCCCTGTTATACTGTTAAATGTGGCGCTGTTGCCATTCTCTCTCGGTTTACATTTTACAGAACCATCAGGAATTCACAGATATAGGGCTCCTGCAGATAATACGCAGAATACTTTCATGTCAGTACTGTAGATAGAGTAACATATCTGCTAAAGTGCTGTGTCAGGCCTGCTGTATGGATTGCTGTACTGTCTGCAAACCTACTGTCTGTACAGATATTTGCTGAATGTCCAGATGTTTGACTCATACCTCTGACCCATATTTAAGATCATAGTGATTGACTTGCAAACTATTGACAAGTCATTAATGATTGTAGACATAAAATAATGACAGAGACGTCACATTCAGAGTGCACACCCTTCAGAAATGTCATGGTGAAGAAATACTTTCGATTCTATCACATTTCTAGAGTTGTAAAGTCGATATGTCACAATGGTACCTATTCTTGGCCCTTTGTCCTTCAATTATTCATGGCTTTGTCCACATTTCTTGCTCTAAGAGGTTAAGAGGTATAAATGTCTGTAATAGTGACATCAGTCTAAATTGCTCAACGTATATTGCGGCATAGTTGTGCAGGTATTAATGAATTCCTGTATTCTTTCCTTTTATCAGAGGTGAACATTGAAGTGTTTCTGTCCCCCATATGCCACCTGATGTCAGTGTCTCATCAGACTCTGATGATAATGTTGGCCAAAGTGAGGCACAGCCAGGGTTGTAGAGGCTGATTTTTAAAGAGGTTGACATCCAGTGACCTCCTTCATTATCACCAGACACAATCAGTATGTCTATGCATTCCCAGTTCACTGAGGCCATAGATATTGGACAGTTGGAGGGTGAGAACATTGACCAAGGAAGTGTGGCTACTGCGGCTTTAATTACTGTTGACACTGGCCATATCCAAACTGTTGGAGAGATGCCACGCAGGCGGATTGATAGGGGTGCTCAAAGGAGGCCTGTTGTCCCTCCCTCACCTGCTGCAGGTGTTTCTTCAAGTGTCACTCAATGTATATTTAGGGCCATCATGGAGGCACAGGCACTTTCAGAAAGGAACTCCTGAAGAATGCTCAGGATTATAGACACAGTACAGTCTGACATCCATGACTGTCTCCACCATGTTGTTGATTCCCTGGATCGGTTGAATGGCACATTGGAATGGGATGCGTCTGTGAGGGAGTGCAGAGTATCTGTCATGAAATGCACATTGTCTGTGATGGAACCTCTGCTCAGATGGGACTGCTGGCCTCCTGGGTGTAGGTCAACAACTACATCTGCTGAGAGCCAACGTGGCTATGCCCTATCATGCTCCCATAGTGGCAGCACATCCACTGCTCCAGCCTATACATAAAAGTCCATGAGTTCATGATCCTGGGCATCCAGTGAAGGAAGCACGTCCAGCACTGGTCACCTTTGGGTAGTAGCACAGCATCTGACCTTGGGCATGGAGGTGCCAGTGCAACTCCTGGCAGAGCCAGTTCTTATGTTCGAAGGTAGAGACGATGAACTGTCAGCTCTACCATGCAAAGCTCACAGCTGTCCAACATACAGACACTTAACGCTAGCACTGAGCTTGTCTGTGTTCATACAGACACACACACACACACACACACACACACACACACACACACACACACACACACACACACACACACACAGGAATATGGTCCTTCTTGCCTGCTTTCTTTGCTTACTAACACTCAAACTCACCAATCTTTTGTGTCAGCCTATTACTCCTGCACTCCCAGACAACACCCTGTGCAAGTGATAATAACTGTGCCACATCCATGTTGTCTATCTTTTGGATTCATGTAAACTAAATCTATGTGTCTGATGCACAGGGTTATCATCTATATTAATATGACTTTATTACCTCCATTTGTGCTGTTGAACTGATAATTGTACCTGTCAGTTAGATTGCACTTAGCCATTTAGACAGTTGTTAGCATAATAATGTATCTACTTTATAGTGGATGCTATTGTAAGGGCTGTAAAGTCAAACAATGAAATGTGTCTCATTAATACATCTAACTTCCACTTGTAGGATTGTTTAGTACAAACTTATGGGCGGCGCAGTGGTACAGCGGTTAACGCTGTCACCTCACAGCAAGAGGTTCTCTGGTTTGATTCTCGGCTGGGGTGCCTTCTGTGTGGAGTTTGCATGTTCTCCCTGCGTTCGCGTGGGTTTCCTCCAGGTACTCCGGTTTCCTCCCACATTCTAAAGACATGTTTCTGGAGCATTTCTCCCCAGGCCTCCACTGAAAACAGGATCTGTGGAACCTAGTCGGACTTTCCCGGTCAACAAATGTTAAATAAATAAATAAATAAAATAAATAAATGGGTGCACATCTGAAGTAAAACCAACAGATTCAGAGCCCATGACTGTATATCAGCACTGAAGAAAAATCTCATCAGAAGGGAAATACAGTATAATGTTCCTTTTTGCATGTACATCACCATAGGTTCCAAGTTTCATAGGATGTGACTAGGGTATGGACCTGATTTTGTTTAGAAGCATAGCCGTTACATCGCAATATAATATTCAAAGTCAGATATAATGCATGGCCTGGTTTTGTCTAGCAAGAACCACCCATGTCCAGGCGAGAAACAGCAGTGATCCATGGCAGATAACGTTTTCACATCAAGTCATTCAGCCTGCCCATCAACAGAGTAATGGAGGTGCTCTGCTTGACATGGATTTGAAGCATACTGCAGAGGAGTGACAACCTTTGAGAGTTGTATCTATCTCTCCAGAATGTCCTATGTATGTCATAGTGTACATTGAGGTCCCTTGAACAGGTAACTCTAGTCCCAACATTAGTTACGGATGTGCAGCATTTTCATCCCAGTTTGACCACAGATAGCCCTGTAAAGCATACATAATCTACCTCAAAGCTCTCTATATGATTCTGTACACAGTGACAGCTACTTCAGTCTGCCCACAGAAGACATGTGTTGGAGACCCTCTGATGTTTTATTACTCAGACATGTCTGAGCTCTGTCAAGTTGGTGCAGATGTCTGGCACAATACATGTCAAAGGGAGGATTATATTCTTTAATACAGCTGATGAGGGATGAGTATAGGGGATTAATAACATAGTTTGCTATTCATGTAATGGTGTTGTTAATCAGATGTAATATGTAGAATGCCTACCTCCCCACAGTAGATCCAGGCTGCAGTACACATGTATTCCTAGGTCTAACAATACAGAAGTGGAGAATAGTGTACTCTTGGTTATTTTATGATACACAGGAACATTTATTATTATCACAGGATATGCTGATGCATTTTTGTGCAGTCGGGGTAATGCCCTTTGCTATGTCAGCAGTCATTAGTGCCACAAAGATGGTTTGCTACAGATCCTCTGTTTTGTACAAGACTTCTAAGACATACTTTTCAAACATGATGAGCCACAGCACTGACACTTCTGTTACCACACAGGTGACAGGTCTTATGCTTGATGTGAAGTCTCTCACTGTGATTGAATGTTGCTGGTCTGTGATCCCATTTCCAAACCAACTGATAACATAGGATTTGATATTTACCTTGGTTAGTTTCCACTGAGACCAAATGTTGGATTGTGTTAAAGGCCTTGGCCAAGTTACAATAGGATGAGTGCACATCTTTGACCTTGTGTATGTCTCTGGTCAAAGTCTTGAATCCCACCAGGTTTGGCAGCTACAAGATACCCATGAGAACACATAACTGGAATACATCTAGTGTTTCGAGGTCACCTATATCCTTGTGTCTGAGATGCAAGCAAATTGTTTGCATTGCCTTACAGCAGAGGTTGCATAAAGTTATGGGTCTACAAATGCACTTGTATTTTGCTGATCATCCCTTGTATGGTTGAAAAATGGTCTCTGTATTCCATTCAGTGTGGACAACAGCAGCATTCAAACTGTGGTTGAATATGGTGCCTAATGGAGTAGCTCACTGTTGCAGCACATGAAGAACACAGGCCAGAATGCCATCTGGTCACATGGAGACTGTGGTCCTAGTCTTGGAGAGGGCAGTCATAACTTTGTCCTTGTAGATACCACAGCTTGGAGGTGATGTTGCACACATGGTTTGTACTAGGTGTGGTGGTGGAAGGGGGGACACTTTTCACCCAAACTCATCTGCTAGCAGGTTTGGAATTTACACTGGGTCAGTGTGTGTGCTACCATACACAACTGGTTCCAAGTACATCTGAGTTATATATATATATATATATATATATATATATATATATATATATATATATATATATATATATATATATATATCAGTCTGCAGATATAAACAAAAAAAGTCTTAGTCTTGGATAAGTTGTGTAAATTATTAGCATAGTTGATCTATGAGGGTTTCTGAAGGTGTCTTATTTGCATGTTTACACTAGAGAGAGTGGTCTTGCAGTCCTGGTTTCTAAATGTTGTATTTGTAAGCAGCAGCTTCTTTCACTTACTGTATAATATAGTAATGGCAGACATCTACCAATCTGGTTTGTATTTTCCTGAGAATATTTGTTTGTGTCTCTCGGGCACCGCTGTGTGTAGATTTGTGTAGATTTGTAGGCAGGACATCAGGAAGTATCGTACTATAGTTGTCAATGTCCTTTGTGGAACCTGGGGCTTGGAAGTAGATTAGACCATCCCTTAGAAGGGTATAGCTACCCTGGATGATGTTTTTGAACCTGACTCCTCCTTTGGGGAGTTCAGTAGCAATATCTACTTCGAAACATACTGCCTTATGGTTGGATTAACAGTGGAGGCACTACACATGTGCCATTACATTGTTCACTCATATTGTTGAGGTACAGGTCTGGGATATGAGATAATCTTGTGGAGTGGTATACTATATCACCCATGGCATTTCAGTTCACAAACTCCAGGTAATATTGTGCAAGTGATTTTGTTGTCCTATAATTATCCCAATCAGTGGATGAATAATTTCACTCACCCCTGCCTGGGTTGTTTTGTTCTACTTTAATTGCTCCATGTAGTAACAAATAGACTGTGAATATGGATGGTGACCTATTAATGCCTATAACATGAAGGTGTTTCCTTTCCACAGTACATTGGATGTAGAATAACTCAGTATCATTATATTCTTTAACCAGTGTTGAGGCATAATTATCTACAACGTAAATAGATACAACACCTCCTGTAGTTAACACAACTTCCATTTGCTGTCTGAATGTTTGGAAGATGTTGTAGCCTTACAAGGCCAAAGTACTTACTGCAGCCTTGAACCAGATTTCTGTGACTGTACAGACATTAACATCTTCACTGTAAAGAATACTTACAGACAGTGTGGTTTAAGATTTGAACTCCTAGGGTTTAGCAGCATGACCCTTACTTTGTTGGAGATGTACATTTTCATATTGGCAATTCTGCTATTTTGACCTTGCCTAATAAAAGGATTGTGGTGCAGTCAAGTGCCTTATGTCCAGAAAAGCAGAGTGCCCTATCCACCATGTCATCCCACACTGAAAGGTACTGTATCACCTTAGAATGACATCAAAAACTTAGGCAACTTCAGGAAATCTGTTGTTCTTTATTTAGTGGTATCATCCTATGTGATAGCATAATGCTGCTCAAACATAGAGACATACCTGGCTGGAACCCATATTTAGATAGCTCAATCATGTCTGTGTTTATATATTTCATATAGCCGCATCTCAAGTTGTGCATAACAACATGAAGTATGCCAGATTAGGAGCCAGGTGTGTAGTTTGGAGACTTGATTGCATGTGTGCTGATGACTACCTCTGCCAGAAAGCAGACACTAAACTTTATCCTTCTTTAAGCTGGTGCATGGGGCATCTGTACATCTCACTATGCAGTCAATTATTATGAAACCTTTGGAATAGATGCCCATTGCCTTAAGCACTTTTATGGTGAGACAGTGGTGATGACATTTCTTATGTGTATTGTCTGCTTTGAGTGTAGTGTTAATGTAGCCTAATTGTGTTTAGGATGTGTCTTTTAGTTAGGTTGATTTGTGGGAATACCACTGCACATGATGGTTTGGGTTGGCTGCATATTATGAGTAGGAGTCAAAGTGTGTGAGCAAACAACCTGTTTAGTGTTGCTCTTCTGGAAGCATGAGAGCACTGAGGATTCCTACTATAGGTGGATCTCTTGAAAATTGTACTTCATTGATATAGGAGATACAGGCTGTTCAGCGCACATGAGGCATTATCTGCACTAAGTCAAAAACTCATGTCAACTCTGCTATCAGGGGGAACACAGGGAAAATGATAGGTAATAATGGGAGGTTTGAACCTGGTATGTGCATAGTGATCTGTCTGCTATTTTCAGGTGACTAATCTATGGGGTGTACATTATGAGGTTCTCCATAAGGTGGATCAATACCTCTGTTATTGATAGGTAAGTGGGTAAATTGCTGCTTCTTATGCAACAGAGGTTCTGATAGCTAGACCTGCTCTGCAACACAACAGCAGCTGATAGAATTTGAAAGAAAGTGTACTGACATTTCTGCATGTATGAGGGCAATGTGTTACAGCTTCTACACACAATCCAGAGCAGGTAATACAAAGACATGATGTTAAAGCCCAGAGTAAGTCCAGACACATTAGCCTTCAAATAGATACTCCTACTGTACATTCTTGCCACAAGTGTACAGATGGTTTTTTTCCAAACACAGATACCATCTTCTTCCTATTCTTTTGGACAGTACCATTATGGCTCGCCACAGCAGATCATCTGCTTCTATTTCTACCCATCCTCTATATCTTGGTCTGTCACACCAACCACTTACATGTCCTCTGTCACCACATACATAAACCTTATCTTAGGCCTTGCTCTTTTCCTCTTACCTGGCAGCTCCAGCCTTAGCATCCTTCTCCCAATATACCCAGCATCACTCCTCAGTACATGTCCAAACCAACACAATCCCACCACTCTGGCTTTGTCTCCAAACTGGACAACCTGAGCTGACACTCTAATATATGGTTAACTCATTCCATCCAGTAAAGCTTTTTTGAGTGTGTACCTTTAACTCCCAGTGGGTGTGGCTTAAGCCTTTTAAAAATAAAGTTATCATCTTACAGTTCTAACACCTGCTCATTGACAGAATCATGTATGCTTCAAGATGAAATATTCTGATATCTTTTATGTAGCGTGGTGTTGGAATAATTAATGCAAATGTGAACAAGCAATATTTGATGTCTAGAGGCACAGTAAGAGGTAACTGCAGAAACGCTTGGGGCGCACTCAGCTGTAATGAGTCAATATGCTTGTCCATCCTCAGCATACTCAATGCAAATCGTAACATATGAAGTTATGTCAACACCTGTTATGACTCCTGTTTTTTGTCAGTGGCACCATCTGCAAACCATATTACATAGCTGGTCTCACTACCATCTTTTAGGCCTTCCCTTTCACTCTTATTGGTACCCATCTGTCAAAAATCACTCCTGACACTCTTTTCCACCCAATTCCCCTGCATGCCCTTTCTCTTCTTCACCTGTCTTCCACACTCACCATTACTCTGAACTGTTGATCCAAAGTATTTCACATTATACGCCTTTGCTAACAGTACTCCCTGCATCTTCACCATTCCTCTATCCTCCTTTTCATTCATATACATATATTCTGTCTTAGTCCAGATTACCTTCACTCCTTTCCTATTCAGACATATGTCCACCTCTCTAGGGTCTCCTAAACCTGTTCGTACTCTCAATACAGATCACAATATCATTTGCAAACTTTATAGTCCACACTGACTCCTATGTGATCTAATGTGTCAACCAGTCCATCACTATTGCAAATAGTTGTAATGATGTTTGAGCATGCAATAACAGGAGTGCCACTGTCTTATATAGGGTGAGATGACATCTACCCATCTGTCAGGCCAGTGTGTAACCATGTCCTGTTGTGATGTACAAATATCCAATAATCTGATACCATTGCTGACATCAGCAGTGTCTGTTGAAGACAAGAGAACAGTATCCCTTAGGCTGCTTAAAATGCTTGGTGTAACATCCGCCAATAGCTCCCACACATAGAAACACAGTCGACTGCAGTGGGAAATATGACTCCTATCTATCAAAGTTTACAGATTACAGATTACAGTTCTTAATGCAGGCAACACAGCACACATCTGAATTTTTCACCACTGCAGGTGACCTTATGGTAGATGACATCAGCAGGCTAAGTGGGGGACAAGAATTTGGAGGACTGCTTCCACTGGATATTTGTACAAGCACCAAAATAGTGCAAAACCATGCCCTTTGAGAAGTCAATGTGGAATACACACGTACTCTAATCTTTATGAAGACACACACACACACACACACACACACACACACACACACACACACACTTGACTGCAGTAAGGATAGAACCACTAACTATGCAGGCTTACATACTACATACCACAATACTTAATGCACATTCTACAGCACAAATCTGACTTCATTAGGACTGCAGGTGATCTTATGGTCAATGATAGCAGCAAGCCATGTGGGGGACAGGATTTTAGAGGCCTGTTTTGACTGAAGGTTTGTGCAATCAGAAAAACAATAGTAAACCATGCCATTTGTGAAGTTGGATTGGGATGCACACTTACATAAAAACACACACACAGTTAACTGGAGTGAAATTTGAACCCCTACCTGTCTCAGTACATGGACTACAGAATACAGCACTTAACATAATGGCCATAGCACAAGTCTGACTTGCATAGGAGTGTAGGTGAACTTATACTAGATTATATAACCAAGTCATGTGTTGAACAACACCTTGGGAGGCCTGCATAGTCACATTGTTTCATAGTGTCATCTGAGGCTTGTAGCCTAGGAGATGAATACTGTTTAGCAGCCTAACACAACACTACCCTTATTGAGCATATTCATCTGTTTGAGTTTAGATGAGCAAGCCTGTGAGTACCATAAATTGGTCCTGTCTATGAGGGAGCACACAACATTATATATTACAACTGGTACAGAGTAACTTGTTACATCCCTGGCAACAGTTTATATGAAGTCAAAATTTCACAGTAGTGTGAGATCAATGCACTTAATACAGCACAACCAAACTCATTGAAGTTCATGGACAGACTTTAACATGGTTCCTTCTAGTTGACAATCTGTGTTTTGATGGCTCAGGCTCAGTGATCTTGGACTACATAGAACTCATTTTTATGAAAACCACTTTCTCAATGTATGTATCTATATCTTTATCTATCTATCTATCTATCTATCTATCTATCTATCTATCTATCTATCTATACTGACATAGAGATAAAGAGAACCTGCATCCCAGAACAATCCACCAGTGCTGGTAAGTGACAAAATGATTGGTATAGCAATTTTAGTGGTATATAGAGTTGCTCTGTTATGTTATAAATAAGTATAGAACAAGCAAGGTGTTTATGAATGAATTCAAAAAACAGACAGTTTTGATTAATTTACTTTCACTTGAGTCAGCATCATAAAACTATATGGTGTGTATGCTGCTTATGTCTGCACAGGCCTGCGGAAATCAGAATAGATGGCTAGAAAGAAGTTTTCATTTTTGTTTTTTGTTTTTTTTTTTGTTTGTTTTTTTTTTGTCAGTTTTTCTCCTTGCTGCATGGCACCTTTCAGTCTACATTTTTCCAATTGATCCATTCTTTCTGTATTTACAAGGAATGGAACCTGACCCAGACGTGACATCATTTTGGAGGAAGTCAGGGGATTCTTATTTTTAGCTAAAATCCCACATACTCATTACTTATAACAGAATTCAATGTGGAATAGGTGTCAGAAAGGGTACATCAGTCACTTCCACAAGTATCATCACCACTGAAGACTGTCCTGCACCTGTAGTACCTAGTGCTTCCTTATGGAATCTGGTCTTTGTTGGATACTCTACCACAGGACTGTACAGCTAAAGAATATCCACCACTCACTACTCAGAAGAGTGATATGATGGCAATGCAGTATCACTAATCCCTTTCCCAAGCCACTAGAAATTTTGGGTTACTTGATTTATCCCTTTAGGCCAAATAAGCTAGATAGACAGAGGTAGCTTTGGAGAGGCTCAATGCAACAGCAGCACACACATGTAAATTTGTCCCTTTAGCTGTCATTATTTTATTTTTACAATGCAGGACAACATGCCTTCAAATGTAGAGATGTCTTAATAGTAATAACGAGCCCCAGGGCAACAAGGCAGAAAACGCCATGAAACATGTATAGATTTAGTTAATAAAATTAAATCTAACATAATTTTATATGAATTACACTGTGATATAGAGAAATATTTGCAGCCCAGCTATCTGGAATTTTGTAAATAATTATGTGTCATTTGTGAATATCGATATGATTGATACAGAACTGCATGTTATGTACTGAGCTAAAATGTAACCACAGCATGCCCTGTTGACTTAGAACAGAAATGCATATAAACTATATACCTATGCAAATGTATGTTTTAACAGTAGAAACTAGAACATAAAAGGGTTAACTTGCAAAGTTTCAATAAAACAAGTTGAAATTAAGTTGCTTTACGATTGTGCTATAAAAGTTTTCTCTCAGTTACAGTGTAGCAGACAAAATCTCTAGAGCTAGAAGTTTTTCTATTGTCCTGGAAGAGAAGTAATTACTAGGTTTAAAAATGAAAAGTGCTTGGCTATTTTACAACTTCCAAGATCTGCAAACATCTGAGACATATGTATTTTTAACGCAAAGATGTTAAATTCTGTTAGCTTCTGTTTTAGCTTGGGAACTGAAGTCAGGTGACAAAAAGTGATGTCATCCAAGCTAACCCAACAGTAATATTTGATACTGATTTAAGAACTCTCTCAGAGAGAGACAGTGCATTTTGTATTTTGTCTTGGAACTACCATCATCATCTGCACTTGCCTCGCTGTAAGTAAGATTTAGGGAATAGTATCTCTCTTAGATATAGATAGGAATATAGTAAAGATTAGTTTAGATGTATTCTGTATTTATTTGAGACTGTCCTGAAATGTTGTTTTAAAATATTTCTTGTGATTTTTAACTCTGAAGTTAATGTGTTAATTGACTGAGTATTGTCTTGTTCTTTTATTATTTATTATTAAATATATTTAAACCTATCTTTGTAGCTGATATTTGTGAGACATATTTAAGCTCTCAGAGTACTTGCATATGTATTTGGTGACACTGTAGAGGCCATTCATAAACAGTCTTGCAAGTCTTGGTCAGACTACCATTTGGATAATAGTAACATTACACAGTAGAATTGTACACCCTTTGTAAGGGCCTTATAGTAGCTGATAAATAGGGGTCAGTGGCAGTGGAAACTACCTTATAGTCTGGAGAGAAGGGAGGATAGCAAGTAAACCTGTGCCAGCCTTCCCCAGGTGTGTGTGTGTTTGTATATAAACCAAATGTCAAAGTGTGTGTGTGTGTGTGTGTGTGTGTGTGTGTGTGTGTGTGTGTGTGTGTGTGTGTGTGTGTGTGTGTGCACGTGTGTGTGTGTGTGTGTGTGTGCACGTGTGTGTGTGTGTGTGTGTGTGTGTGTGTGTGTGTGTGTGTGTGTGTGTGTGTGTGTGAGCTACTTGGGCAGGGACACGGAGCACTGGTTGGACAGTGAGGATGCTAGAGGTCTAGTCTTGGGCCCTCGTCTGAGATCATAACCCTATAGCTGTGCCAGTGGGGAGTCTTATTGGGGATTTGGAGCAACAGGGAGAATCCAGCCCCAGACTGAATGTGCTCTCTGTGTGCTCTTAAGAAAAATTTAACTTTACTGTGTGTGTACTTGTCATCCTCCCAGTCTGTACGTCCCTAGCTATTGCCAGTGGTGAGGACTGAGGCTCCTTGATTACTGGCCAGTGCAGGGGTGTCACATACACAATAAAAGAGAAAAAGAAAAAATGTTAAAATTAAGTAATAATAAGAAACATTTAAGTCAAAGAATAAAAGCAAAACTGGGTAGAGTAAAAACGTCAAATTATCAAGTAATTATGGTTTTGTCAGCAAATGAGTGTTAGAAACATATTGAGAGAGAAATGCTTTGGAGTACGCATTTGACAACAACCCTTGTAATGTGTGGTGTGGGGGTGCCTTACGATGGACATGGAAAGGCTGATAAATGTGTGAGGACATGGAGGATCTGGCAGACCATCTTCAAGTACAACTTAACAAAACAGAGAAAAGAAAATTTAAGATTGAAAAAAAAAAAGACTGGTAAGGCAGTCTGAAATACAGGAAAAGGAATTATGCCATTATTATGCTTTGCTGTATGAGTATTACTCTAGTTGGCTGGTCTGACATTCCCATTTTACAGCAATCAGTTGACCCTAAATAATTTCAATGCCTTAAGTAAGTGGTCTTCCAAAAAGAAGACCATGTCTTTGCCCTCAGATGTCTCCTTTAGTCTGATCACCTGTGCATCAAATCTTCTCTGGCAGTTGGTACATTGTACTGATATCCTTCCAGTAGCTCCAAATCATGACCTTGCATTCTTGTACCTGGGTGACCCACATGCATAGGGTTATTTATACCTGCTGATACAAGATACTATCTTTACTTCAGCGTTGTCATTTAAAATTTGTAATATTACAATCATAAGCCTGTCAACTTTAGCTCTGAGGTTCTCTGATTTCATAACTTCTAAAAGCCTATAAGCAACAGAACTGTACCCCAGCTTGTCACAGTGATCGGCTTGCACTAATTTGAATAAAGCACTAATAATAAGCAGAATATTCTCTCCTAGATTGCACTGAAAAAGTAGATAAACAGCAGACATAAATGCATTAATTCATTCAATTGTTACTTTTTTACCTTACTATGTAAAGCATAAGCATAAATAAAGTTAAATAAAATAAATTAACTGTAAAATAATATAATTTCCAAAGCTTCCCCTGTCCACCAAAACATTAGGAACTGTTTTGCATATGTACCTCTCTCTGCACACCTACCAGCATGGGGGTAGTACTCTATCATATCTCCCAAGTGGTGAGGAACTTTAACTTCATACCCCATAGTTAAATATAACAATTCATTATTCCTCATCTGTGTTGTATATGGAACAGGGCAAAACAGCACGGAAACTGTGTAGTGCAAAGCACATTCGGCCATATTGTATGCTCATATGCATATTCTAATGTTGACAAAACCATTTTCTAGAGATCCAACTAATATGACCATCCACAAGTTTAACGCTGTCAGGCAAACTACATGTTACAGTGTAAGACAGTGTTTTGATGTCCAGGAAGAAGAAGGATCCCCCATCCAGGTCTTGTACAGCCATAGCTCTAGTTGTTGACTTTACAGGGGGAAAGAGGTAACAGTGATAGAGAGAGTACAGAGAAATATAACCAGACTGGATGGAGAGAACAGTGTATGAAGAGATATTTAAGGAAATGAAATCTTGATCACTTTTTTTGGAAGTGGGACACAGGACTTGAGTAAGGCATTTATTTATTTAAGTGCTTGCCTAGTTATTTTAATTTGCTTACTGATTCGGTATAATATTTATTTTTATTTCTTAATCTGGTAGGTGAGCTTGTCCAAACAGCCTTTTCTACCATGATCCATGCCATTAGTCAAGGCGTAAATATTACTTTTTTTTAAATGCTCTAAGAGAGAGATTTCATAGAGAATTACAGACACTTACATTTTGCATAGAATGGCAATTTAACAGATTTTACCAGAGAGCTGAATTAGTTGTTAGAGTTGTCACCATATTCCTGTAAGTAACAACTGTCTGGTTAATGGCATTGATTTATGACTAAAGTTTAATAATATTTAAGTTAACTGTATGGGGACTAGAAGTGTTATATAGTAATGGGTTTTACAACAAGCTCTAACTATATAGTCTTGACAGTTTTACATTCAATATGCCTGTGGGGTGAATTAACGGTAAGGTTTACTCTCAATGTTTGGCTATTTAAGAATAGAACATTTAATTTTGCATGCACACAGGAACCACGTACAGTGTATGGAAAGCAAAAGGTGAGGATCTCTGATGTTCTAGTAGGTGGAAGTGCAAGGAATAGACAGAAGGGTAGTGCGATTATTAATAAAGGCATGCAGAAGGTGTGAAGTTGCATGTTGTATAGCTAAAGAAAGAACAAAGGGTCATGGGCTAACTAGAGATAAGATAAATTAGCTGTAGTGGAGAGTTGCAATACAGCAGATCTGGTTTCCAAGTATTTTTTATATTTCAATAGGGTGTTTATGCCAAGGGTTTAGTCTACTAGGAGGATGTATTCAGTATACATTGGCAATAAGGGGAAGGTGACAGACTGGTGCTACATATTGTCCTGAAGTGATGACAATCATGCACATCTTTCAGGAGATGTGTTAATCTGATTTTGAAGTGTAAGTTGTCAGTTTACTTTGAATTTCAGTTGCGAGGTGGTTTCAAATGATTTCATAAGGTTAATACATTTTCCATTAGATTTTTTTTTAATTTCTACTTAGGAGCCTGAAAATGATTGCACATAAAAGGAGAGTGGCATGAGCAGGGACAAAACGCCATCTGGCATTTTGTAAGGTTGTACATTGTTACACTTGCTGTGGTGTGATAGATGCAAAACTACATTTTGTGTTAACATGTTTTAGAAAATGGATGTTGCATTTGCAGTTTAGTGATTGCTGATACCCCATTTTCAAAGCAATAAACATATCTCTCATGGAAATGAGACAAAAGGATGGAAAGTGATGGGGTAATACTACTAAACAGAGGGTACTCATTTGAGTTGGACATTAGGAAGTACTTTTTCCTGACATCAGATCAGACATACTGAATGATTTTTCAGAACGAATATATGAGACTAGCACAACTGGATCATTTAGAATACTTCTTCTTGTCACTGTATGGATCCTAGCTGCACACTTTCTTTCTACACTAACATTTTTAAGTGCCTTTCATAGCCAATAAGAAAGAAATGCTGTACTTCCATTTCTAAGTACAAGCAAATATTTAAGCATGGCATCTGACATCACTAACTTAGTAAATCCCAATGAAGGGCATGTGCTAGCCCCAAATCTTCAGTAACTGCAAAACCTATGTTGCGCCAATAAAAGGTATAACATAATATCCAAGTTCTAGTGCATTTGCGATTTTAATACACTGTGAGAGCACTTAAATATTTGTTTAACCTAGACTTTGAGTTGTTATGGTAATTCTGTTCAATTGCAAAGCTCACACATGTTTATTTAAACTATTTATTGTTGTCTTAACTGTGGTGTAGAGCCTTTCTGTCAAACCCCTGTACTAAAAACAGCACTGCCCAGCTAAATATATGTGTGTGTTTGTGTGTGTGTGTGTGTGTGTGTGTGTGTGTGTGTGTGTGTGTGTGTGTGTGTGTGTGTGTGTGTGTGTGTGTGTCCATAGATATACACAGATATATAGCTATGATAGGAAATAGCACACAATAATGACCTATGTTCACAGGCTATGCCAATGGAAGTGAGGGGCCCAAGCAAGAATCATGTAACATGTAGCATGACCCCCCCCCCAGCTGGACAGAGGAAACATGCACACAATCCCACAAACAATGTAAATAGTCCACTTCTTCCCAGACCACAGGCAGGATACAAATGTGGGGGTACACAGTGCACCCGTGAAATCTAATCTTGGAACACAGACAGGAGCGTCCCTTGCGGGACGCCCCAAAAATTTACATATTATGGAAGGAAGCTGATGTGATGACCATTCTGGCTGGGGTGTGTACATACCCAGAATACAAGGGCGGGAAAGTCTGATGACCCATGGGTCGAGACAACGTACGACATGGGTCCAGTGAAGTGGAGAGTGGGCAGCGTGTAGTGATGTGTTCAGACCCGACCTGCACCCAGAGTAAGGATGGGTGCTGTAGAAGAGGTGCGGGTGGGGGAATTATGGGTAGCTAGTTATGGGTCTAGGTGTGCAGGTGTTGGCTGAAGTGGATCTATATGGACAGCCCCAGGGATGTAAGCAAAAGTGTTCATTGGGCAGAGCCCAACGAGCAGCCACACCCGCTAAAAGTCCCACTGCAGCAAAGTCTAATCTACATGGCAAGGAAAAGAATAACCAGATGTAGATGTATATATGTAGAGGTGTGTGTGTATATATCTACCCATAGCTACATGGAGAAATACCTCTCCCTCTCTGTAGTACAAATGTATGTATACAGAGACAGAATACATATACATACCCACATATAGCTATATACATATACAGACACCCATACACCCATATGTCATTATATATATATAGACAGAAGTATATAAATATATACATGTATGCATACATATACAGATATATCTGTATATAGTAATGTATGTATATATATATATATATGTGTGTGTGTGTGTGTGTGTGTGTGTGTGTGTGTGTGTGTGTGTGTGTGTGTGTGTGTGTGTATAAATATACACATGTATATAGATGGGATATGATACAGCAGTTACGAATTACATATGTTCATACGCCATGCAAATGGGGGTGAGGGGTCCAATCAACAAACGTGTAACACGTAGAATCAACCCTCCCCCCTAGCTAGACCGGTGAAACATACAGACACACAATAAAAGTGCACACACCACTGCTTCCCAGACTACAGGCAGGATACTACAAGTGGGAGAGACCCGCCAAGTCCAATCTTGAAACAAAGACATGTATGTCCCTTGTGGGACACCCAAAAAGTCAAACATATTTGGGTTTCCTGCCATTACACCGATGTCGAATGTCAGGCCACTCATGTTACCAGTGTACAAGGTAGGGGAAGCCTGATGATCCATGGGGCGGACAGCATACGTGATGAATCCCGAGAAGTGGGGAGTGGGTACAGTGTGCAGGTGTTGCCAGACCCAACCTGCACCTGGAGTAAGGAACAGTGCCAAAGATGATGTGCGGATTGGGAACTATGAGTATGAAATTATGGGCCTATCTGAGCAGGTGTTGGCTGGAGTGGGTCTGTGTGGACCACTCCAGGGATGTAAGCAATAGTGTGCATTGGGAATGGCTGCCGCCCAACGGACAGCCACTCCCACTACAAGTCGCACTGCAGCACAGTCTATTTTACATGGCAAAGAATGGAATAACCTGATGTGGATGTACAACTGTAGAGGTGTGTGTGTGTGTGTGTGTGTGTGTGTGTATATATACCCATACCTACATGGAGTGAAACCTCCCCCTCCCTGTAGTACAAATGTGTACATACAGAGACAAAATATAAATAAACACCCACATATAGATATATACATATGCAGACACCCATACATCCATATGTTGTTAGACATAAATATATATATATATATATATATATATATATATATATATATATATATATATATATATATATATATATATATATATATATATATATGCATACAAATACAGATATAAACATATATATGTATATAGATATGTATAAATATATATATGTCTATATGTGTGTAAACATGCACATATATATATATATATATATATATATATATATATATATATATAGCTAGGATATTAAGTGAATTATGCATTTAAATCACATCTGTTAACTGGGTAAGTCTGGCTGAGCTTCTGGCTCATTTACAGGAGAGACCTGGAGAGAAAAGCTCCTCAGGACTAGAAAACAGTTTGTTAAATAATAGTATACAGCATATATATATACATATACATATATATATATATATATATATATATATATATATATATATATATAAAATACACCAGTTAAGGATTACATATGCTCACAGGCCGTGCCAATGGGGTGGGGGTCCAATCAACAAACATGTAACATGTACCATCAACCCCCCTCCCACCTAGACAGGTGAAACATACAAACACACGATACAGGATACTACCAGTGGGAGAGACCTGCCAAGTCTAATCTTGAAACAAAGACATCAATGTCCCTTGTGGGACACCCCAAAAATTAATGATAATCAGTGTCAGTCCCTGTAATGATTTATCTAACCAGGCTGTATACGTACATGGACCAGTAGGTTGTGCAAGCCTGATGACCCATGGGTTGAGACAATGTACGACATGGGTCCCGACACGTGGAGAGTGGGCAGCATGTAGTGGTGTGGTTAAACCCCACCTGCACCCACAGTAAGGATGAGTGCTGTAAAGGAGGGCCAGGTGGGGGAACTATGGGTATACAATTATGGGCCTAGGCGTGCAGGTGTTGGCTGGCGCAGTTGTATTCAGACCGCCCCAGGGATGTCAGTAATATTGCGAATTGGGCAGAGTTTACGTCCATACCTCTCAACCTCTAAGAGCTAAACCACTGGACAGAACCTAAACCGTTGGGGGGACAAATAGGGACAGAACGCACATATTCCACTTACAGCCTTAGAAAGCTTATGGAATAATAGGTTATGCATTAGCATAACTCGTCTGAAGGATGTGGAGTCTTAAACCCAATTACTTGTCTGTATTTAATGGCATCAGTTCACAGGTATTTGTCAGACAGGTGCAGACTGTAAGAGGAACACACCAATATTATGAAGCAAACTCTGGACAGACCGCAGATTCTGTACAGTTGACAGGCATGCTTATGCCTAACAGCAGTCTTTCCCAATATGGGTTCCACCGCAGCACAGTCCAGTGTACATGGCAAAGTATGGTATAACCATATGTGTTGTTGCATTACCCACTACACAACACCTACGAACACATGGTTACAACACCCCACTGTAGGCATGTAAGCCGATGTAATAGGCATCGCAAGGTATTATTGAAGTCCTCATCCCCACCCAGGGGTGTGTGTCCAACGCAAACACCAAATGCAGTGCATATGCGCAGCTGTTGTCATTGACAACATGTCCAGCTGTGGACCTTCCCTGCACCCATCCTGCACATCCCTGGACAATCCCCCTACTAACACCCACCTTTGTGCCCCATGCACACCACATACCTATCAGTCCCTGTTCCATTCCTCTTAATGTCTACGGGTACATGTAGGTGACACCCTCTACCCCCACTATATTGCCAATATCTGGAAGCCTAACCCACATGTAGTATCACAGCTGTCCCACAGGACACATGTAACTAACAGATGAAGGAACTCCACAAGAACACCTAGAGCAGCACAGGCTCACCACCTTGTGAACCTCCTCACCTCACACTCTATACCACTACATCAACTAGTGATACCGAGACCTCTTGTCCTGCCTCGCATACAAATCCCAACATCCGACATACCTTCCCTATTGCTCCCCATCCGATTATACCTATGGGCTACTATACAGTTACAATGTCACCCCCACTACCTACCTACCTACTCCCAAGCTATTCACCTCTACTGTACATAACAGATATGGAATATGTACACCTACCCCGAATACCTGAATGTAACATGTCCTGACCTGTGAAACAGGAATCCAACCTCACCTTAAACTGACCTTTGTCAACAGTCATACCTGACATGTAAACCTGACCTAAGCATGGATAATACCGACAGTTTAACATAAACTAAGCATGTTTAATGGGGGCATAGCTGTCTTATGTCTGTTACCCTCTATGAATGTTATCACCCCAATATTAATTGGGATACGTAGTTGGGGTCAATGTGGAGCTCTACATTCTGGGCCACCGGTGACAATGGACAAGCATACAGTCCGAGTGTCCAGGTTGACAAATGTGTACAAAATGCATGACGTTGCAAGTGTGTATGCGGGAGCAAGCAGGTGTAAGCCTGTTTGGCCGCTGGTATGCGAGTACCACACTGGTGAAGCAATGTAGAGGATAACTGAGGGCAAGAAGCCACAACCAGAGGTCAGTAATGCTGTGCTACGTGCAAACAAGAGCATACCCACCTACAAATGTTCTACAGTGCCTCAGTCACTCTGTAGCCAACAGCTATTGTTGTGGCCATTAACAAAATAATCTGCACTGCCAGGTTGCAACCCCCTGACCCTGCACACTATATTAGACATGAGTTCCACTAAGCCATGGCGGATACACGTTCAGCTGATGTGATCACAAACACATCATCCAGCACAGGCATCCAACAGTATAGGAAATGTATACAAGTGTGTAGATTAATACCAGAACACATGTCCATTGCTCAACCACAGTATTATGAACAGTCTATGTGCAGCACAGAACAGTGCCTGTCCAATCATACTGTGAAAACAGTAGTCCTGCATAATACCGAAGGGAATAATGATATACGGTACACACCGTGGGGGAGTGTGAGCATGCTTCATTCACAGTATGTCACACCTGGGGCGTTGGTACCGTGGAACCAGGAGATGAGGCTGGCCAGGTGTGTGAGCAAACCACTATGACACAATACCCTGGCAGGATGCTACCAGTGGGAGAAACACTGTAGACCAGCTAGGTCTACTCTTGACACAACAACAGGTTCATCCCTGGCGGGATGAACCAACAGTTGCGGGTCACATCGATGTTACCACCAGTATCGGAGGAGGATCAGGGGAAGGCTGGTATGTACGTGGACTAAACGGATGAGGAGCCTGCAGATGCTTGGGTGGGGACAGTATACTGGAGGTGTACCGAGACGTGCAGAGAGGGAAATGTCTGGAGGTGTGGTATTGCAGGGCCAGCAACCGTGGAATGGATGGATGCTGTGTACGTGGAGCTCGGGGGCCAGGGGAAGGGAACATGTGTATGTCATTATGGTAGACATATGCAAACAAATCAAAACAGCAATGGTGTAGTAGCCAGAGAATCCGCCTAACGTGCATGCCTTCCCGGGTCAAGTCCTACTGCAGCACATCCTATTTTCCATGTGATATCCGTATGTTACCTTAATTGTGCTGTATAACCTACTAAGTAACTTTTATATTTGCACATGAGTACTGCCTTAAATGCACATGTGAAGTGTCATACTGACTAAGGCACAAGTAAGCATGTGTAAGCACATAAAGGCAGTAGTATGCATGGATACGCAGTTGTAAGTGTGTGTATGTGTATTCACGCAGGGTAAGCATTGCCTACATAGACTGAGCTAAGTAGATGCTAGCTGAGTGTAAGGTAATGCAACCCAAGCTTAGCATTGCTTAGCTCTGTACATACATGTGCACTCCCGCGTACGAGCACTCAAATGTCCCTAACTCACTCTGTATCCGACAGCTGGTGTTTTGCCCTGAAACACAATATACAGCCTGTGGAAAGGCCACACCCAGGACGCTGCACATCATACACTATGCGATGTACCATTAAACCATGACAGATGTACATAACCACTCATTCCACATACATATCATCCATCACAATCAGTCAACAGCACAGGGAATGTAGTAATAACACACCACACAACCTCTTAATGCATAAGTCATGGACATAGTGCACCATAATGTGGGTACATATAGGGATATCTGTCATATCCTGCTCTAATACACTTCAAACATTGCAAGTCACACAGTTATATGTGGCAGAACACATATATTGCTGGAGATGATATGTCTGAAACACGTAAGTGTCTGCACGAATGACTGACCTCAGTCCTAAGGTCATCCATGTCAATTGCCAAGAGAATGAGGTACAGTCCACACATATGGGTCGAATATGCATGCACATATGGACAGCTATACATCTGTTAATGTAGAGAGATAGACAGCTGTAGGTATATACATATATATGTATATATATATATATATATATATATATATATATATATATATATATGTGCGTGTATGTATGTATGACTAATAACCATATAACAACAATCGACAGAGATAGATTAATATGTTCGGTGTGTGTATGTATATATATATATATATATATATATATATATATATATATATATATATATATATATATCTACATACATATATATATATATATATATATATATATATATATATATATATATATATATATACATAGATATATATATATATATATATATATATATATATATATATATATATATATGGATACATATACATAGCTAGAGCTATATCAATGTCCAGTTCTCTCTCTCTATATATGGGGGTGTAACATATGTACTTATGCAGATATACATAAAAAAATAAATATATATATATATATATACAGATAGACATGTGTATATGATTTCCACAAGGGAATGAACTCCTGGCACACTCCGTACAACATAACTGACTATGAGCACAGTTAATGGGGGTGGGGGCACACATGAGGGACACCTAGTAATTACTGCAATGTAACCACCCCCAAGCCCTAACAGATATGCTGTGCAAATCAATACCCAGCACATGCAGTACTTGACAGCAGGACACACCACAACACTGCTACAATGGTCCAACAGTTATGCATGTCAACTGTACATGTCAGGTCAATATCTGTAACATATCATGCAGATATGCCATTGTACCATAGGGAATGTATTATGTTGAAGGGCTACACATTACAATGGTACAGATATCACACACATCCATACATTGATGATCATGTGCAGGTATATATATATATATATATATATATATATATATATATATATATATATATATATATATATATATATATATATATATATATATTTATATATATCTAGATGTCGATATATGGGTATACTATATACACACAACAGGGGTATTAGTAGCCATATACATGTGTGTAGTGTGGGTGTGGGGGTGTGAATGTGTATATACCCAGCCACAAGCCCTGTAACCAGTACCTGTGACATGTGTGGTGTGATAACCAGCCCCACAAAGGGGATACTTACATTGCACATATACCCACTCACAATTCAAAGGACATGACATGACACACAGGTATGTATACACAGATAACCTTTATTTGTGTACCATACAGGAATATATGTCATTACTGACAGCACATGGATGTTGATGTATATAACCAGTGATGTATGCAAGGCCCACACATAACAGTCGATGCAGACAGTGCAGATATATATCATACTAAGTGTCCAAAGCCCTCATACAACATTTCAGAATGGATTTGCCTGCACGATATGTAACAGTCAACAATATCAGATGTAGTTTAGCAGCCTCCAATTACACCATGTAGTCAAGGCCTAGGGGGACATTCATTACTTGTGGTAATGTCAATGTATCTGTCACATGTATGGTCCCTGGCCAACAAATGTTGTGGGTGTCCACGCTATGACTGTGATGATAGTAGGAATGCTAGCAGTGGTGAATGATAGGCCATTACTTAACAACCCATACCCGTATCACAGCAGGACAAAGGCTGCCATATATGTGGAGGACAAAGGCAGGAACTCAGGGCCATACCCGCAATATTGCAGTAACACACCCTGGAACATGGTGTTGTTACAGGATGTGTTGCAACATATCCTTATGCAGGAATATGACATCAGGTACACACATGGATATAGCCATGTACTACTAGCATGCAACACACACACTGCCAATGTAATATCTGACACAGGACCTGTGTGGTGGACAGAAAACACATGGTAGGCACACCTCTGTCCAGCTAGAGGATGGCCCACAGTAGTGAGCTATGCAGACTGCAGTCCAAGGTAAACTAGTATGTACACACACACACACACACACACACACACACACACACACACACACACACACACACACACACACTGTAACACCAGTACTATGCATAGCATTACTCCACTCTCACAGTCTGTCTGTATGTCCTGATCCTCCTATATATATGTGGCTGCCCTGAGTGTGTGGGTATTCCTGTAAGAGATATTGCTACCTTCTGTCTATAACATTGATGCCCACAAACAGGAAGGATGCCCATCACACAGGGAATGTATAGGGAATACACCCACATGATGTAGGGATTCATAGTGGGTGGTTGCCATGCCAGTGGAAATTGGAAGTACTACACATGTGTAGCTATATATATTATATATATATATATATATATATATATATATATATATATATATATATAATATGGCTACCTGGATACGTACATGTCCATATCGTCCCACCATATGTCCTGGACATGGAGTGTAGCCCTACCCCAGCCCATATAGTCCGAATGTAGTAGTGCAGGGGGATGTCTGGTATGTATAGCTGGTATATTAGTAGACATTTGCTACTGTCATTGGGATTGTTGTCACAGACATGGTGTGTGTGGAAGGTGACATATGCTCATAACATGTGTGCCATTGGCTACTGACAGACATCCTAAGGTTATCATGGTACAGTACCTGCATATATAGAAGGCTCGACAGCCATGTAGGGTAGGCTACACCTGTGTGACAGTGCATAACCACAACCAATGTGAACACAGCCACAGCCACATATGGTACGCTAGCATACTAGTACAGTATATGGACTATCTGTCCTACACCATTCTCATATGTGCCACTCACAGCATGACCCTAAATATACTGGGCTGCTACACAGTCCAGTCTGATGGCAGTCTATGGTATGGGACATGTGTGTGTATGGCCCAACACACATGTAAGGTAATATGGTACCATACAGTGGAGCAGCATGTAACAATAGATAGAAGGGGAGCTAGAACAATCACATCTACCACAGTGTGTACACAGGCCACAGTACTTATTAACAATGCACACACTGCCGACATTCACCATCACTACACAGCCCTCAGTACTGTGCAAACATCCACAGGATTTCCAGGGTATGGCATTAAGTGTAAACCCTACTGTGCATGACATGTGTAGCACTCTGATATATCACTGGCATGTTATCACATATGTTAACACGTTTTACAGTGTATAGCACATATGCACCACTTCATGCACGACATATGTACAAAGGTTGACAGAGGTGTGGCTGACAGCACATACACAGGACCAGTATAGACATGTTGCTGTGATACCCTCATTACTCTACCATTGTAACAGGGTTTGTTGCAACATATGGCCAATGAGGGATATGTAGTCAGTAATTGTCACAGCCTTCAACATCAACAGACTGCTATCCTCACAGTACCTTCTGCATTCCACAGAAAGATGCATCATGGCTAACACATGACACCAAAGGCACAACACTGCATAGTCTGCAGATGAGCCTGCAGGTGAGGATTCCTGATATACATGGAACTGACATGGCGGGAATTGCAACATGTACCACAGGGATATCCAGACAAACACTGTTAATCCAACATTACTCCACATGCAGTATAGCAGCACTTACAGTCCGTAGTCAGGTCAGGCACATCCCCCTCCTGTTTGTTGCCCTCTTCCCACAGTGTATGTTGTTAGAGGTAAATCCCCACTCATCTGAAATGCTGTTTGCCAAACGAGAGTTCTAGCTCCTGCTCACAGTGACAGACAAGGGCTAACACCACCAGGATGTTCCCAGGTAGTGGAGTGCATTTCCATGCAATTGGCTATGGGAATGTTACCAGACCTGTTCCACATGCAATCGGCTAGGGAAGGCCTGCAATTCATGCAGAGGCCATCAGCTGATCATGAGCATCACATTAAATACACATGCTGCTGCCTAAGCAATTCAGGTGTGGGCCTCCACATCCACCAGAGAGGGAGTGGGGGAGGCAGACAGAGGTGAATACATGTCAGGGAGGGTAAAACTGATGCATGTTTGTGTTACACACCTACCAGCACAGGATATCAAACACCCGACAGCTATGTAGTGCTATCACAGTCCAATGCTGTTATTGGATGCGCCACATGGGTTATCTGGTGGGGAGCACTCAGAACATATATGTGATGGTGAGTGACATCTGCAACAGGGATACAGTAGATATACAGTAGGTGACGTACATGTGCCTGTTTGCATGAACAGGTGCCAGTGTCAGCACAGGCACACTTACACAGGGATGCACACACACTAACACACTTGGCAGGGCCAGGAGTGCAACCCATCACTAGTGGGATTGCAACATCAATGTGCAGGGAACACATGCACCACATGGGTGATACAGAGGTCATATGGGCAGTGAGTATGAGGGGGTGTCAGACATAAGGTGGCATGCTTCACTTTGCCCTGGGGAGAGTAGTGCATGCAGATGTGGACATACGCACCATACAACACACACATGAACACACAGGGTCCAGTTCGGACATGCATGGGTGCATGTCTGCACAGGTGTGTGGTGGCAAACAGTGCCAGCAGGCTATATAAGGTTAGGCAATGTGTATACCTTGGCATCAGTCCACATGACAATGATCTGCATTGTGGCACAGGCCTTTAGCTTCTGCATTTGCCTGCACAGGTGGGTATTGCATCCATCTTCCAGGCACCTGGGTGACCACTGTGTGTTGTCAATGTTGTGCATCACTTGCCGTGTATGTATTCCCTAGTCCATGACTTGCATGGTGTCTAGGATGTGCACACTTCCCACATGCACGTACAGTGACATGTGGAACTGTACTTGGGGTGTCTGGCCCATACTGTGAACACAACTTATCATCAGATGTGCCAGTCTTGCCTACGTTTGGTAGGAAGTGGTACTGGTCAGCAGATTTAGCCTGCACCCACATTGATAGCATGCTAACAGCATTTCCTGGTGTCAGTGTCATCTGTCCATACAGGCCATGTTGTCAGGCATGGTATGTCCATTGAGAGTAACAATGTGAAGGCACAGTGAGGTTGCTAACTGTGATTGGCAGGCCTTGATGTCACATGTATGGGTATGGCTTTGCACCCCAGCCTCTCAGCCATTTACATCTGTTATCCCTGTATGGTTGACATTGTGATATATAGTAGGGCCACCATAAATTAAATTAGCAAAACACCTTCACATTGCCAACAGACTCACAACCACCTCTACACAGGACATGAGTTACACACACACACACACACACACACACACACACACACACACACACACACACACACACACGCACACACACACACACCTCATGTCTGGGAGTAGAACTCCTACTCAGCTGGTTTACTACGCTACAGCACTACTCAGTTATAGTACGTGCCACAGACATTACTGAAGTTCATCTTCCCCAAAGGTGTATTTCACAATTAATGACATCAGCAGGACTACCAAAGTAGGGCATTTGTAATGTACTGTGAGTGAGTAGCCTATAATGCATTGGTCCATACACTGAGACACACACATCACATCCAGAACTGGCATGGATGGAGATGGAACACTTCCACCATTCCAAATCACACTACAGCAGTACACAGTTACAGAATGCACTACGGCAATTACTGGGCTATCAGTTTCCCAGAGGTGTACTTCTAGATGAGTGACATTGGCAGTCTTGGCAAAGTAGTGTATTTGTATTGTATGGAGTGTGAGTAGCCTAAAAATCATTGCTCTCTCCCCAATCAGACACATATAGACTCACACACAAACATACACAGTTGCCAGGGTTGGGGTTTGAACACCTACCTACCTAGCTTATCACACTACAGCAGTATGCAGTTACAGGATGCACCACAGTGATTATTGGGGCTATCAATTTCCCAGAGGTGTACTTCTAGATGAGTGACATCAGCAGCCTTGGCAAAGTAGTGTATTTGTATTGTATGGAGTGTGAGTAGCCTAAAAAGCATTGCTCTCTACCCAGTCAGACACACACACTCACACACAGTTGCCAGGACCGGGGTTCAAACACCTACCCAATTAGTTTATCACACTACAGCAGTACGCAGTTACAGGATGCCCCACGGCAATTATTGGGCTATCAATTTCCCAGAGGTGTACTTCTAGATGAGTGACATCAGCAGCCTTGGCAAAGTAGTGTATTTGTATTGCATGGAGTGTGAGTAGTCTAAAAAGCATTGTTCTCTACCCAGTCAGACACACACAGTTACCAGGGCTGGGGTTCAACCACCTACCTAACTAGTTTATCACACAACAGCAGTATGCAGTTACAGGACACGCCATGGTGATTATGGTTCTATCCTGTTCCCAGAGGTGTACTTCTAGGTGAGTGAAATCAGCAGCCTTGCCATAGTTTAATATATGTATTGCACGGAGTGTGAGTAGCCTAACAAGCATTTCCCTTTACACAGTCAGAGGCAGACAGACACACACACAAACACAAACTCACACAATTGACAGGTCTGGGGTTAGTACTACTACCTAACTACTCTGTTACTACAGCAGTACACAGTTATGGGACACACCATGCATTTTACTGAGCTATAGCTCTCCCAAAGGTATAATTCACATTGGATGACCTCAGCAGGCTTGTCATACTACTGCTATGGTGAGGGCAGTGTCTGCATGGGCCATACCCCATTCATGTAGGGGTTGACATGCCACATGCGGGCACACACAGGGTCATATGTCACAGGTGTGTGTATACAGCTACTAGATAGCTGCTTCCTTGTACAGTCTTGTTGCACAGCTGGCACGTACACCACATAGTCTGTCATGCTGACAGGTACTGGTGGCTAGATTCCACAGTGGGTTACATCCACACCTCATGTTTTGGGGGCCTTTAGGCTGTGTGCCAGTTGGGCAGGCCTGAATGGCTCCTTGTCACAGTCACCCTCTTCCACACATCTATACCACTGTGCCTGTGGCTTATTATAGTGGACTGTCCTTGCATATCTGTCTGCATTCCTATCCACTGTATGTGCAAGGCAGGAGTGGTGCATATTGACATGTGTTCACACTGAGAACTGCAACTTCCAGATATGTCTGGTCCTCTGGTGTTTGCAGACATGGCCTTCATGTGTTTGTGTGTGAGCATGCCCAGTATGACCTCTCAGTATGTTGTTGACTGGCATTGCCTTCATTCCTCTAAGTGTGTGAGCATGCCCAGTATGGCAATCTGTGTTGCATGTGTGGACCACATCCAGGTTATTTGTACTGCACTGCTGACCTTTTGTTGTACACCAATGGGTAGCATGCTGTGTCTGCAGGTTATCCATCGGTCATTTGCCATTGACTGTTGGTACATTTCTGCATAGCGGGGTGGGATACCTGACTGTTTCTACTGTTCTACACAGGAGTGGGGGTGGCACACCTGACTGTTACTCTATGTGTACGCTGGATGGGGGGGGGGGCACACCTGACACTTGTAGACATTTTATTGGACTGTACTGGTAAGTCAGGTACTCCATTTCAGTCTGTAGTCTTACCTATCCTGCTGGCTAGGGCTTACCAGTGTAGTACAGATCTTAGCTTTGTTTACCTACATATTAGTGTCTGACTTTCTAGACTTCACAACATACATCCGACTGCATGGCCTGCTGCAGTCTGTCTGTGCAGGCCTTGGGGAGGGGTTAACCATAGGGCACATTCAGAGGCCATATTACAGCATTTGTTTGTGTTTGTCTTCACCTGCCCTACTGGCTGAGACTGTTGCTGAGTATTTCATCCTTCCTGACTGGTATGTGTGGCTCTTATGGACACCCCTGTCAGTCAGGCCATTTTCTGCAGTGGGTTTTGTCATCCTGTGTAGCACTGGCTACTATGGTGACTCCAGTATGTGTTACAGATCTCATGCTGCCACTATGGGTGTCTACTCTCTGCTGCCTTGACATCCGGCCATCCAATTCCCTTGCATGTTCACATCCATACCATAGTTACAGGTAAAAACACATTCTACTCCATTTGACAATTGGAAGGTCAATTGACTTACCTTGAGGGTGTGCCGGACTTGAGGATGGTGCTGGAGGGCTGCCTATGTTGGATGCACATAGTACACTCCCTATACATGGTTAGGCACAGGTAGCATTATGCTTGGCATCCCTTTTACTGTCTATGCGAGTCAGAGAGAGGTGTCATTCCCTGGGGCCCTACTATGTCAGTGCATATGCTATGCGTTGCCTCTTTGCCAAAGCCAGGGCATACTGGGCATGCCCCCTTCTGCCTACTGGAGCAGGCTCAGGTTGTTCATCCTCTGAGTCACTCTGTACCTGTACAGACCTTGGCATTGGTGGGGAGCTGTGTGGCCCTGCCCCATGCTGTTCCTGCTGCAGCTGTTTCTGCAGGATCATATTGTGTAGCATAGCACATACCATTACTATTTGGGTACATATAGCTGGTGAATACTGCAGGGCTCCAGCGGATGTGTCCAGACACAGGAACAGTGACCTGAGCATCCCAAACACTTGCTCTATTATATGTATGGCCTGTGCATGTGCATCATTATGGTGTTGTTGTTCAGGTGTGTGTGCATTTCTGATGGGAGTCATCAGCCACGGCTCCAGTGGGTACCCAGCATCCCCCACTAGGTGACCGTAGGGGATGTCCACATTGGAAAATCTGTGGTACAGCTGCATCAGTTGCGATATGTGTGAATTGTCATAGATTCCAGGGCAGCCAGCACACACATTCAGTATAATGCCCTGGGTATCACATACGACCTGGCAGTTGATGGATGGGATGCCCCTGCGGTTGATGTAGGCCCTACCCTGCTCAACGGGTGGAGTTTTGATGCGTAAATGTGTGCAGTCTATAGCACCCACTACCCCAGGGTAGTTAGCTATTTGGTGGAAGAGATGCATATTGCGGGTCAACACCTCATGTGTGTTGAGGAAATATACGTGCTCACTGGCATGTGTTGACATGGCATCCAGGAATTGGTGGAATACTCTGGATGCTGATGCCTGTGAGATGCCCATGTTATCACCAGTTGTAGTTTGGGAGGTACCTGTGGCTAGTATACCTAGGCCTAAACATACCTTGGTATCCACAGGGATGGGTTCCCCTCTGCCAGTGTAGTGTGTCAGGTGTGGCCTGCACAGCTCAAGGATTTACTGTAGGAGGTCTCTGTCCACCCTATAGTGCTCCAATATCTCCAGCTCATGTAGCCGCTGGTAGGTTATCCTGGGTCTGTACACTTTTCTCTGTCTCCTCACTGTGGGTTGTTCAGCAGCAGTGACTGCCTTACCACCCTCAGCCTCTTGCACATGTTGTTCTATGTTGCCTACTGCAGCCCTTCTCATTTTGTAGGTTTGGTTTTAAAATTTCCCCGCTTGTATACACATGTGGTGTAGAGTGTGGAAAAACCAGGGGGATATGTGTTTTCTTGGTTTATAGTGGTGTTCTGGACTGGGCTGGTCTGCTTCCTGTGTGATTAGCTGATTGATACATTTCACTTGGCAGCTCTACTAAGTCTCCTTGATTACCTTCCTACTGCTGTTTTCCCTTCCCATTGCCTCCCTGTTTAGGCCCGTGTGAGCACCACGTAAACAGAGTGCTCAAATGTGCACAGAGCTGCTTTTTCCTGGTTTAACTTCCTTTTTGTTCCTGTACAACCTGGTGCATGGCACGCACACCTGCTTAAACTTTGTAAAGAGTGCTAGGCAGGTTTAGACACTCCCCTAACTTAGCTGTGCTATGCTAGGAGCAATCCCAAGCCACAGGTCTCCAATCCACTTACAGTATGCCTGACACACACCCCCATGATGTCACGTATACCTAGTCTTGCACCCAGCTATTTATACTCTTACACTCTTGGGACCTGTCTCACACCCTGGGAAAATCTGGGATTCACTAACCCTTCCCTCATTTGCATAGGATTGCCTGCTGATGCTTAGTTACATGTCCCACACTGAGCCTCCCCCCTTAGCAACCATTATACACTGGCCAGGTTGTCTTTTGCCTGCCATTTACTTGCATGGCAGAATACTGATTTTAGTTAGAATGCTTATTTTAGGTTTATTTAATGAATTTCTCCCGATCCCATTTGCGAGTCTCTGCCCTATGCTTAACCAGGCAAGATCATCGAAGATAAAATTAAACGTTATTTTTTTTATTTTACATTTTGCAATGCCAATGGTCTTCTACTTGGACATTGGCATGCTTCCTCAATAATATTCAGCCTTTATTTGGAGCTGTCATAGATCCGTTTTGTAGATTGCTGAATTATACTCGGTTACTAACTGAGTACATTTCTGCACACTGCTCTAGTCCTGCACAGACAGCCAGCTTCCTGGATCACATATTATCTTCATTTGCATGGTTTTCACCTGCAAATGAGAGTAATTTGCATACAGGAGCTCGGTCCATACAGGATTAGCCTAACAGCTCATGTACATGTCCCGGGAGCTCGTTCCTGGATTGCACGTCAGCCATATTGCTGAAAATAGCTCTTAAACTAATCCTGCACACTATAAAGGGCTTCATAAATCTGAGGGATTGTTTCAAGGAGAGTAGCATTCACCTGCTTAGGCAGTTAAAATAACTTCCATCTTTTGTGATGATTTTTCTACAAGTGTTTTTATTAAATTCCAATCATACCAATTTTCTCAGCTACACATGCAAATCAATGAACATTTGTTTTAAGTGCTTACTATGCTATTGATTGATAAGGATTTTTAGAAGTGTAAACCTCCAGTACCATGAAGTTTTTAGCCCTTGTAATTTAAGTATGAATAACCCACTCTTCTTGTTTCTTCTACATAGTAAGACTGGGGAAAAAGGCCTTTGCCATTTTCTGATCCTGTCTGTAAACATGAATTGAGTGAGTACAGCTCTATCTCTGTTTAGCAGTATCTGTATCTATATTTAGTCTATTTTTCTATATCTATCTGTATCTGCTGCTCTGTGTCTACTAATATATCAATGTATTACATTTAGGTGTGTGTGTTTGTGTGTGTGTGTGTGTGTGTGTGTGTGTGTGTGTGTGTGTGTGTGTGTGTGTGTGTGTATGTGTGTGTGTGTGTGTGTGTGTGTGTGTATGTGTGTGTGTGTGTGTGTGTGTGTGTGTGTGTATATATATATATATATATATATATATATATATATATATATATATATATATATATATATATATATATATATATATATATATATATATATATATATATATATATATATATATATATATATATATATATATATATATATATATATATATATATATATATATATATATATATAAATATATATATATATATATATATATATATATATATATATATATATATATATATATATATATATATATATATATGGTTTCACTTCATATTGCTGAAATGCTGAAATATCGAATTTCAGCATTTCGACAGTATAAAGCCGAAACCATTAAAACACTGACACCTCACAACCACGAAATTATAACATCGAACTCACAGCATACAGCACACAACACACAAACCATAACACTCACACCACAAAATACTGGAAAATAAGACAACACCACACAGGCATACACCTACACTACACATATGCAGGGCCCCCCATAATCCCCCTACTTATATACTAACTCCGAGATCGCACAAACAGTAAAACAAAAAAAAAATAACAATACCTCCAACTCCAAACCACAACAAGAACCAGTAAAAAATCCTTCACAGCAACTGGTAAAATCCAAAAGCTTTATTGTACCACACACCAGTTGAGCGCTTTCTTTCCTACTGAAGGGACTTCATCAGAACAGTTTCAGTTTTACAACCCAGACCTTTTATGTAAAGAAGCACCCAATTAATCAATTAATTATACTAAACACTTACATAAAAAAATTACAGAGACATAAAAACAAGATGCATATAACAATTATGTATATACAACAGTTCAAAACATTACATGGCAGTTACATATCAGATAAATGAACGTTCCCTATAAAAACTTTAAAAATGTTCAATCAGATGTCTAAAACTAATTATGTTATCCTAAAATATTTTTTTACTTCAAAATATATACAATATTCACATTTTCATTAATACCAGGTGTTTGGGTGGCATTCAGCCTTAACTGTAACCTTAACTCACATATATGTAAATGTACATCCAGTATTCTACCCTGAGGGTCATTAACCAATTGTTGCAGTACAGAAAACTTAAAAATGTGGTTCTTATTCTCAGATATATGCCTACTCAAGGTGTTAGTCATCTTGTTTCTTATATCCAATAAATGTTCCTTAAACCTGTCCTTAAATCGTCTACAGGTTTTGCCCACATAAAAAGCAGGGCATGACTGGCATCTAGCCACACATACCACATTCTTACTGCAACAGTTAAAGTGCCCTGCAATGTGTATATACAATCCATTAAGCCTGAAATACTCTGGGGTCTCTCCTATATTCATACAACAATTCCCCATCCCACATTTAAATTTCCCTCATTTTCTACCAGAAATAACCACTCCTTCATTTCCTTTTGATTCTAACAAATTTTTGAATGATCTGTCCCTCCTAAAGACAATCACGAGAGCAGATCCTACTTTTTGTGCAATACGTTGGTCATATGACAAAATTTCCCAATTACGCCTGAGTATTTCGATAATTCCATCTGCATCCATATTGAAAGTGCTAATAAAACTAAGCTTCCTATCAGGCTCCTCCTTTCTGACCTGATAGGTTACCTGACCTCTACCATTATTTCGATCAGGCCTGCCCAAAATGGGTTGGTAAATGCCATCCGTTCTCTTTTTAATCACCTCTTTGGCCACCACTGCCACTAACCACTAGGATATCCCCTCTTCAAAAACATTTCTGATATAAACCTCACTTCTTCCCTAAATGTGGCATCTTCACTCAACATTCTAGCAGCCCTCACGAGTTGCCCTTTAATGATCGACTTTTTTGTACATAAGGATGCCAACTATCAAAATTCAAATATGAATTGGGGTTGGGAGGGTG
This sequence comes from Protopterus annectens, assembly GCF_019279795.1. Taxonomy (NCBI): domain Eukaryota; kingdom Metazoa; phylum Chordata; order Ceratodontiformes; family Protopteridae; genus Protopterus; species Protopterus annectens. Next base: position 858,459,378 of record NC_056734.1, read on the forward strand.
GCCTAATGGTTAAGGTGTTTGCCTTACAAACACAAAATGCAGAGTTTGAGTCTCACAAAGGATAATTGGCTAGGCTTAAAATGGCTCGGAAGGGCAGTTAGCTTAGTACTTATCTATGTATTGGAAAAAGTAGGTTTACGATAGATGCCAGAGGTAAGTTTTTCAGTTTCCTTATCAATCTTTAAGCCCGCATCAAGATATGTTATACCTTTCACACTATAATCATAGGTAAACTTTACAAATTCCACATTAGCATTAATATAGTCAAAAAACGTTTGCAGTAACCCTATACTGCCTTTCCATACAAGAAATATGTCATCCAAAAAACGAGTGTAACACATAATATACTCTATGAGTCCACTGTTGAAGACATATTCTTGCTGCCAGAATGATATCACATAATTTGCAAAAATGGGGGCACAAGCTGCCCCCATGGCTACACCTGTAGCCTGCTTAAAGTACTGTCCCTCAAAATTAATTCCAGTACAATTTCCATCAAAGCAAGCAACATATTAATGGTGTCCTGGTCATATTTGCCTGATTTTGCTAACTGATGTTCTAGCCATTCGAGGCCAGTCTCATGTGGAATGACAGTAAACAAATTACATACATCAATGGTAACCAGTATTTTGTCTTTACATATACAGATGCTGTTTAACTTTTCTAAAAAATGCCAAGAATCTCTACAAATATAATCATAACATTCCATCCCTTTGCATAACTGTGTGAACAAAAATTTACTAATAAAGCAGGTTTTTCCCCGCTTTCCATCTACTATGGGTCTAAACTTTAGATTAATCAACTCCTTATGAATTTTGGGGATACCAAATATATTAGACACCATAGGGTGGTCATTTCGTACATAATTATACTGTTTTTCATCTAGCTGCCTTTTTAGCACCATGTCCCCCAACCTCAAATCAACAGATCTATACATAAGATTGATTTCATTAATTGAACTTTCCTCATATACCTCTTCCATTAATAAAGCATTCATAGCATTAGAATAATCCCCAGAATCCATAATCACCAAGCCACTACCCTTATCTGGCTTCATGACACAGATGCTGGCGTCTTTAACTATTCCCATCAATAAATGCTGTTCTTCTTTAGTTAAATTATAGTCAAATACATTCTTTTATTTCATTAGCTGTCTTATTTCATTTTCACAAACCTTTTCATATATACCTATAAAGTTATTTGTTGATGGATTGAATGTACTTGGCTTCATTAAATTACTAACTTCTTCCTGGATTTGTGTATTAGTAAACCACATTTTGCAATTTAATTTTCATACAAATAATTTGAGGTCAATAAGTACTTGTGCCACATTACCTCTCCTACTCAGAACAAAGGTTAAACCTTTGGATAACAAATTTGCATACTCAAAGGTTAAAGATCTACTGGAATAATTATAAATCTTAAAATCGCCACTATTATTTGTAATAAAATCTGGTACTAAACATTTTTTTATTTAGCAAAGCTATTAAAAAATCAATGTCTTCCTGTTTATTAATACAATTCATAATAGCTTCATCCAAATGCTGTTCAGTTAAAATGGAAGCCATATCTAAACATTCAGGCATCATATTGTCATTTGGCATACTAAAATCAACAGTTAATTCACTACTATTATTTTCTGGGACCAAAGATTCATGTTGCCACCCAACAGAGGCAACACACATTATTTCTACAGTAAAATTTCGCTGTTCACCATCAAAAAATTGCATATTACATTCATTACTATTAATATTGCCATGTAATGCATTACATTCTCCATTTTTGTCATTTTCCACATCAAATGACACATTACAATCTTTTATTCCATAAAACCCTTTCCCATCAGTTTCAGGAATCTGCTGGTTGACATCAAAGTTTTTGAAAGGACTTACTTCTGAGCAGTCAGAGTCCATGGGTTGCTTTAATTCCATTTGTAGAAGTTCCGACCCCTTTGGTTCTTTGGTCTCGCCCCTTGGTGATTGTATTCCCTCTATCTCCAAAAAAATGATTTTGTTGCTGTTCCCTTCCTCTTAGGCATTCAGACTGCCGTAATTCACCTTCATTTGGTGAATGCTGCCTTACTTCCAGATCATGATGTACTCTCAGCGATGACATCACTTCCTGCTCTCTCTGATCCATCTGATTGGGTCAAGCATTACTGTTACCATGGTTTCCAGGGGAATATGGATACACCTGCCCTTTTACATACTCATTGAGATCTCTTTTTAGTTTATTACATTTTCTGAAATATGTTTCCAAACAAAAAGTGTCCACTTTACTAAATATATTTTTATAGTTAGTTAAAAACCTGTCAAATAATAAATCCTTTTGAATGAATTCATTATTTTCATCCAAGGTTTTTGTTACCCTGTCTAGGGCTCATATGTTGTTTTACCATAATTTCCATCAGTTCAATTCCAACCTTATCAAAAAATTCATGCAGTTCTTTAAGCATGTCTGAATTGTTTTCAGACCCATTAGGATATTTCCACATTCTCAGTCCATGTAGAACCTGTTGTAGCTCAATATTTCTTTCAAGATATGAATTCTATATCTGCAATCTCTTGAAAGAAATTAGGTCTTTTTCAAGTAAACAAAGCCGATCTACCATAGATAAATGTTTTTGTTGTCCAAAAATATTAGCGACTGAACCCTCACGAAAGTTAAACCCATTAGTTTACTACTCTAAGAACCACTGCTGCTCCTCTGGAATCATCCAGTCTTAAACCACCAGAATTGTTAATTTCTCTGGGCTGGGTAGCCTGCGAGCCCCTAGTACCTTGTGTTAGAGGCAAACCAAAGCTGCCAAAAATACTAGAGGTACCACACTGCTTATCTATCAATGATTTTATTTGAGTAGTGTGCGTTGCTAGCTGCTGATTAATTTGTTGCAGCAGCTCCATAATGTCCTTATTAGCTGTGGATCTTTCCATGCTGTAAAGGATAAACCAAATAACAATACCTCCAACTCCAAACCACAACTGGAACCAGTAAAATAACCTTCACAGCAACTGGTAAAATCCAAAAAGCTTTATTGTACCACACACCAGTTGAGCGCTTTCTTCCCTACTGAAGAGACTGCATCAGAACAGTTTCAGTTTTACAACCCAGCCCTTTCATAGGTTCATAGGTAGGTACTAGGCTATCAGCCCAAGGGCCTACATAAGCCTAGCCAGCAAGGTTCCTAAGCTTATGCCACCCAAGAAAGTTATTTTCCTGTGCTACTGTCCAGCAGAGACACAGAAGTGATCCCCGGGGTGTATTTCCTATTTCCCATCCACTCATCAAGATTTTTCTTGAAGAGTACTAATGAAGAACTTTGCTTGACATAGATGGGTAGCTTGTTCCAGAGTATAGGAAGTCTCTGGGACAGAAATCGATCCCTCCAGCTTGTCCTGTTTATTTTGGTGACAAAGTTTAAGTCCCTAGAGCATGTAGCTCAGAGGGATTGAGATTTCTTGAGGTGTAGCATGTCCAACAGCTCTGGGTTTGACATAGCTTTATATGTTAGGTAGAGATCACCTCGGAGTAGGTGATATGCTATGGAGTAAAGCTGGAGTTTTCTGAGGCGGTCAGTGTAGGGCATTTGTTTGAGGCCAGTAATCCTCTTTGTGAGGTACTTCTGTGGCCTTTCCAGCTGCTGCAGATGTCTTGTGAGGTACATTTCAAAAGGGACGTTGTACTCTATAATGGATCTCATGAGTTATGAGTAGAAGGGAACAATGACCTCTTTTTTCCTGGATGAGAACCCTTTTATGATGAAGTGTGCCACATAGAAGGACTTCCTGACTACTGTGGCGATGTGATTATCAAAGGAGAGACTACTGTCCACCTGGGTCCCAAGGTCTCTTATCACACATTCGGTGTTAAGTAGATTGCTGCCTATGTGGTAGTTCATGGGTACAGAGTTTTTACCAAACCAGATGACACTGCAATTTTGGCATTGAGCTTGAGGCCATGGCTCTGACACCAGGCATCTGTCTCAGTGAGGCCCTTCTGTAGGACATCCACATCATTTGGGGATTTGACTATGGCTCCTAGTTTGCAGTTATCTGCGAGCTTCATTAGCCAGAGGCCTTCTGTGTTAGCCTATTCTTTAGAGAAGTAGATACCAAACAGGAGAGGTCCCAGGATGGAACCCTGTGGAACTCCACTTGTCACTGCTTTGAGGTCAGATTTGTAGTCTGCAACTTTTACAGTGTGGGTTCTGTCAGTGAGCCAGTTGGCAACCCATCTTGTGAAGTAGGGATGTATACCTAGTTTAGTGAGTTTAGCTATAATTCCAGAATGGGGGATGGTGTCAAGATAGGCTGTGTGAACCACCTTACCCTCATCCACAGCTATGGTGACTGCCTCAAAGAAGTTGATCAGGTTCAGGAGGCATGATCTGCCTATCACAAACCCGAACTGGGTGGGATCAGAGTTTGGAGGTTACCAATGTCTTAGTTTTTGAGTTACATGATGATACGTTGGATGGCCTTGCAGACCAGGCTCGTCAGGCTAATAGGTCGATAGTTACTGGGATCAGTGGTGGCTCCCCCTTAGTGGAGTGGGATAACTGTTGTTGTGCACCATTCAGTGGGCACAAAGTCTGATGAGAGGCTATTATTGAACATGGTGCTTAAGTGGGGAGCCAGTTCGTTCTGAAGTTCGTGTAAAATGCAGCCAGGATGTTGGGATATAAAGAAGCACCCAATTAACCAATTAATTATACTAAACACTTATATAACAAACTACAGAGACATAAATACAAGATGCATATAACAATTATGTGTATACAACAGTTCAAAACATTACATGGCAATTACATATCAGATAAATTAACGTTCACTATAAAAACTTTAAAAATGTTCACTCAGATGTCTAAAACTAATTATGTTACCCTAAAATATTTTTTAACTTCAAAAGACATGCAATATTCACATTCTCATTAATACCAGGTGTTTGGGTGGCATTCAGCCTTAACTGCCACCTTAACTCACATATATCTAAATGTGCATCCAGTATTCTATCCTGAGGGTCCTTAACCAACTGTTGCAGTACAGAAAACTTAAAAATGTGGTTCTTATTCTCAGATATATGCCTACTCAAGGCGTTAGTCATCTTGTTTCTTATATCCAATAAATGTCCCTTAAACCTGTCCTTAAATCGTCTACAGGTTTTGCCCACATAAAAAGCAGGGCAGGAAACTGCAAAACTTACCTCTGGCATCTATTGTAAACCTACTTTTTCCAATTCATGTTTGAATTTTGATAGTTGGCATCCTTATGTACAAAAAAAAATCCATCATTAAGGGGCAGCTCATAAGGGCTGCTAGAATGGCGAGTGAAGATGCCACATTTAGGGAAGAAGTGAAGTTTATATCACAAATGTTTTTGAAAAGGGGATATCCTAGTGGTTTAGTGGCAACGCTGGCCAAAGAGGTGATTAAAAAGAGAACAGATGGCATTTACCAACCCATTTTGGGCAGGCCTTATCGGAATAATGGTAGAGGTCAGGTAGCCTATCAAGTCAGTAAGGAGGAGCCTGATAGGAAGCTTAATTTTATTAGCACTTTCAATTGGATGCAGATGGGCTTGTCGAAATACTCAGGTGTAATTGGGAAATGTTGTCATATGATCAACGTATTGCGCAAAAAGTAGGATCTGCTCCTGTGATTGTCTTTTGGAGGGACAGATTATTCAAAAATTTGTTAGAATCAAAAGGAAATGAAGGAGTGGTTATTTCTGGTAGAAAATGGGGGAATATTAAATGTGGAATGGGGAATTGTTATATGAACATAGGAGAGACCCCAGAGTATTTGAGGCTTAATGGACTGTATATACACATTGCAGGGCACTTTAACTGTTGCAGTAAGAATGTGGTATGTGTGGCTAGATGCCAGTCATGCCCTGCTTTTTATGTGGGCAAAACCTGTAGACGATTTAAGGACAGGTTTAAGGAACATTTATTGGATATAAGAAACAACAAGATGACTAACGCCTTGAGTAGGCATATATCTGAGAATAAGAACCACATTTTTAAGTTTTCTGTACTGCAACAGTTGGTTAATGACCCTCAGGGTAGAATACTGGATGTATACTTAGATATATGTGAGTTAAGGTGGCAGTTAAGGCTGAATGCCACCCAAACACCTGGAATTAATGAAAATGTGAATATTGCATGTCTTTTGAAGTTAAAAAATATTTTAGGGTAACATAATTAGTTTTAGACATCTGAGTGAACATTTTTAAAGTTTTCATAGTGAACGTTAATTTATCTGATATGTAACTGCCATGTAATGTTTTGAACTGTTGTATATACATAATTGTTATATGCATCTTGTTTTTATGTCTCTGTAGTTTTTTTTATGTAAGTGTTTAGTATAATTAATTGGTTAATTGGGTGCTTCTTTACATAAAAGGTCTGGGTTGTAAAACTGAAACTGTTCTGATGAAGTCCCTTCAGTAGACAAGAAAGCGCTCAACCAGTGAGTCGTACAATAAAGCTTTTTGGATTTTACCAGTTGTTCTGAAGGTTTTTTTACTAAAAAAAAAAAAAAAAATCACACACAGCCAACACAGACACTCGTACCCCCACCTCTCTACCCTGACCCACTCGTGCAAGTTACAAAAACATTCACGCACACTCACCTTAAACTGCAAACACCATCCCAGCCGATCACTTCCATACAATAACAAAAATGCATATGCGCAAATTTGACATAGTCCTATTCGCGATTATGCACTTTCATTATTTAGCGGTTTCGGCTTCATGGACATGGATTGCTGAAATTCGATATTTCAGCAATTTGCATTTATGAAGTGAAACTATATATATATATATATATATATATATATATATATATATATATATATATATATATATATATATATATATATATATATATATATATATATATATATATATATATATATATATATATATATATATATGGTCTGGCTAAACTGGTCAACTTCTGAAAAAGTTGTCTGTTTTTCTGAATGCTTAATTTGGTCACCGGAAAGATGATTGACTTTGGTACAAGATCATTGTAATACGGGGTTTGAGAATATGCCCTTCCCCAGCATTGTGTGATCTCAGAGTTGGTATATTAAATTAGCAGGGGGTACAAAAACAGAGTAAGTGACTTTCTCTAAGAGCAAGACTTTTGGAATCTGGACCACCAGTGTAAGCCTGTTTATCAATAAGACTTACACTAAATAAGTCACTTACTTTGTAAACAAGTCTTTCCAAATCAAGGCAGACTTACACCTGAATAAGTCACTTATTTTAAGTGCAAGTCTCTTGGAATAGAGCCCATTATTTTAATGTTGCATGATTTGTGGTTTATTGATCAACTGCAGTTTCAATTTAGTTTAGTAGAGCCATATGCATGCATGTGTGTGTGTGTGTGTGTGTGTGTGTGTGTGTGTGTGTGTGTGTGTGTGTGTGTGTGTGTGTGCGTGTGGCATACATGTGAGTGTGTGTATGTGTGTTTTTTGTTAAGTATGTAGGGAATTTCAAGGAGGAGGTATACATTCTGCATTCTAGAATAGAATTTCAAAAAAAACCCAGGCCGTGTCTTTTCTATGTGCTGTAAATTATTCAGCTGTTACTAAATGGATCTAGGTATAATGTCTTTCTTGATTAGGTTTCTGAGTTCCTATAACAGCAGAAAAAAAGCCTGACAGCTAAGTTCTGTGCGTGTTAATGGCTGTGGAATAGTGAAACTAGCTGCTTACTTAAGACAAACTGATGTTGATGAAGGAAATTCAGACATCACCATGGCTGTTTCGCTTACATATGCCTGCTCTGAAGCATAACTTCATTTGTCTTCATGACTTCTTGTCTGTTGTCTCCACTTGATTTGGAATTATTCACTAACAGTTAAATTAATATTTTTGTCTGTATTGCTACCGCTTTGCAGTTTGTTAAAGACTGGATATTTGTATACATGTTTATATACCTAGATGTGCCTTCTTCAACTGCATGGAATTTACATACTACCCCTGTATCTGAATGTACTTTTTCTGGATTCTCTGGTTTCACTGCATGTCCCCAAAACATGCAGATTAGCTATAGTTCTCAAAAATGTCTACATACAGGCTGCATTCTTCCTTTCCCTTGTACATTGCTTCATTGCAGAAAAGAGTTCAGGATGGATCATTTCATTTACATTGTTAAAAAATTAATAAACTGAAAATAAATAAATAAACAAATAAATAACTAAATGTTTGATTGAAGCAGGAATATTTTAAGACCAAGCAGACTGCTCATTTAACAGAATGAGCACAGACGATTTAAGATAAGTGTATTATGTAGGGCTCTGGTAGACAATCTATTTCAGCTGCTCTTTTCGCCGTACTAAATCCCTATCCCAGGAGCTTAAAATATTTTGGCTGAAGTGACAAATCCAAAGTGAAAACAGAGTCTGTACAAAAGCCAAATGGAAGATGTCAATTTCCACAGCCTTGCAGTCTTCTTATAAATTAGTTTAAGCTTGAGTTGCCTACTTGTTTCATTCCAGAAAGCTTACAAAGGAGGCAGGCATTCATATCTTTGGTTTCAAGTTCACATTATTAGGGTTGCCATATGGATTGTTTTAATACTGCATTATTGATGCAAATGTATACTGGTATTATGACAGATATCCTTCAAGGTCCTTTCAGGATATTATGCAGCCATTGCAGTATGGGTTTGGCTCATTTGTCAGTATGTGCTCAAGGCAAAAACAGAGACTGGTTCTGTTTACTTTTAGATGCTGGGTTTGAAAGCAACAAATTAGTTCCAAACTTGTATCACTGTACAGATTCCAAAGCCATAAAGTGTGCCAATTGACAACAGATGATAAAGTCTGTCCCCAAAGGCCTTAACTGAATCTTATAGAAATGGTAGTCCAAGGCTCCTCATTATAAACAACTAAGAGAAGTTGAAACAACTTTTTTGTTGTGCCAGCAATTCCATCTGCACATTTACAAAACTAAGAATCTTTTTTCTTAAGAGAAGTGAGACAGTTTTAGGTTATTTACTTATTTCCAAATAAGGGTGTAGCTAAGATTCTTATTAGCTCGACAGATAATAGTGTTCCGTCATAGAGCTGTGCCATTACTGCACAGACAATGTGGACTTCCTTTGCATGTTCATCACCTGTACTATATTGACCAAGTCAGCAAGAAGGTAGTGGGGGGATGTCCTATGCTAACATTTGCCTACACTGATGTCAGCTCACCACATGTATTCAGAATCAAAATGATTGTCCTAGAAATGTTGCCTAGAATCAATTAGAAATCACTCTAATTAAGCCTTTTATGTGCCTCACAACTTGACACCCAAGATAGCTTCAAATCTACCTGGATCACTATATTAAGCTCCCATGGTTTTAGTTCTTCTCCATATCAACATCTATTATAATAACCTAAATAGGCATACAAATATTTCTGATTAGTCCATCTTGAAAGACTTTAAACAATTACTCCTCCTCTTTGACTTCAGCCTTCTTATAAGATCATCTTTGTCACTTATGCACTTGGCTTCCTCAATGCTAGCTTATCACTTACTTGTAATTTATGAGCACTTTTTTCCCTCTGCCGTTGATATGGATACAGAATGCACTATCACACCATACCAAACATTATTATAGCACTCTGTTCCACTCTGCTGTTTTTCTTCTGAAACATATTCAGTTCTGCATTTTTAATGCTGGTTTCACTGCTGCAGACAGCAAAGATAGTCTTCATAGTAAAATGTCTAGTGAGTACATTCTGCTTCTTCAGATCTGTAACAATGTTTCAAAACAAAGAGATACTCAGGCTGACTGATTACTGCCTTGTGCAGCAGTTAAATTTTGGCAGTGGAGAGATACAAATCGGCATTTATGTCTATATGCCCAGATTACTATAACTGCTTCAGCTCTCTCAAATACTGGTAGTAAACATTTATCAAAGAAAGTCAGAGGTAGCTTACTTTCATGAGTCATTATCTGTTCCAGAACATAGCATATTTACTACCCTTTTTCAGGATGCAGTGTCGTTATATCTGCTTTGCTCTCTGAAGTGCAGTGTTACTGTTTTGATTTTGTTTACGTGTCTGCTTCTTGACACTTCTGTTTTTCAGAATAAAATAAATAACATGCATTTTAATGACCACTTTCTCCAAGTCATGCATTCATGTCTTTATGGCTACATTTCAGATGCTGAATCCCTGTATCTTTGCATTTAGCAGATGAATCTCCCTGCTTACTTATAGAATATTTTGTGCAAGTCTTTGAGGGAGAATCTTAATAAATTATCATCTGCTTGCTCTTAATTCCCTGGTGTCTTAGAAGAGATGGAGGGAACTGGTGTCCAGAGAGACTGATTACTGACAGTGGCTATTGATCTGATCACCAAAACACGAGTACCTTTTTAAGTTAGATTTGTATTGCCTGGCACTATTTTTATTTCATACTATCTTACTAATTGTTTGTCAGTAGTTAGCTAGTACTGACATTTTTTTTTTTTTACTGGCTGTTGCATATTTTTGTTTTGTTATAATTTATGTTGCATTGCATAGCTTTGCTTTTGTTTGAGCTGAGCTGAGCACTGTTAAGTTTTTTTGGTATTCCATGCAATGCAGCAGTAACTGGTTGCTGTTTCTGAAATTCCCTTCCAGGGGATCTAAACAAGTAGTGTGTGCTCTTGGCCTTGTGTATTTCAACTTAAAAAAAAAAAGAATGAAAGAAAATACAAGTTTCTGATTAGGAGACAGGATGAACCCAAGCTTTGACTCAGATCTCCTCATAGATAAAATGCCATAGTAATTGGTACAGTAGAAAGACATCAGTTATATCTACACCTGAATGGTAAAAGTGCTGGTATAAGTAAATGCAGCATCATCCATACTCTGACATGATTTACTATTTCCATAAATAAAAACACAAGCAAGTCATTATACAACCAACCTTGACGTCTTTCATTAGTTGCATTCAGTGTAAGCATTTTCACCTCCAACCAAGACTTCATCATTAAATATCCAAAATGGAGCCATGGAACCTTTAATATGAAACTTTCCACATTATGCTAACAAAAGAAACCAAATGTACAATAAAGTGCAATGAACCAATTCTTAGTAATTAAATAAAGCAAATAAAACAAACCAGCAGTACCATGAATGGGATTAGAAAGAATTATAACCAATAAGAAAAGGCCTGTGGATTTAAATCATGTAATGAGAAAATATCTTGGCTTGATGAATAATGTGTGACTTAGAATAGCTAGCTAATCCTAAATCAACCAGGAGTCAAGGACTACTAATAGACAGATTAGGAGGGTGGTTGAGAATTAGGTTGATGTGAGGCTGAGAAGCAAAAATCAGTGTAACAAGGATGCCAAACACCAATGGACTGACAGAACAAAATATCATAAAGATGAAATGTGCATGACAGAACAAATTAGAATAACAAGTCTAAGAAAACATAGGAATATAATTACACAATAAAAAGAAAAATAATATAATTAGCAAAATAAAAAGATGGTTCAGCATGCAGGTCCTTCCTAGAGAAAGACAAGTCAAAAACATAAAACAAGTGTATACAAGCCACAACTATAAAACACAGCATTCAAGTTCAAACAAAAGTACTGAATGAAAATGTTGCCCAGCTTTTGTCCAGCAACAAGAAGCAAAGCTGTAGTGCTGGAATCCTTGTCACTGCAGCTGTTTAGAAGCACAGAGATATCAGGAAACCCAAGTGCATAATGTAAAGCCAAATTTTAAAGTGTCATTAACCTCTTGTGTTAAAACACATTTTACACACATACGTTCATTTATCTTAGGAGGTAGCATTTATTGACTTCAATCTGCATTTTAATCCCTTTTTCCCGATGACTGAATTATATCAAAGTGGATTGCTAGAGATTGCTTGAGGGCATGAAACACAAAATGAACGAAAAAAGAATAATAAAATGTTATGGTTGAATAAAGCATTGTTTGGCATCTACTCTTTCACTGCCATTGATGATTTTATATATTGGCAGATAGCTGACCAGAGGTGAAAGTACTTTTAATTGAATACACCAACTAAAGCACAGAAAAGTTTGTTTTACTGGTTTGCCTGCTTTTTCAGTCCTGGTAATTATACAGTCTTGAGTATTAAGGCAGTATACTGACTACTTTTTGCTTTAATTAATTTACAAGTTCAATGCAATTACCTCTCAGATTTAATAAACTCCTTGTAGGAATAGTACAAGCCCTACACGGAGTGTACTGTGGCTGTGTCTGCAGCTCCCCCTCTGCAGCACACTACTGAGGGAGAACCATGTACATGGTTACTGAATCACTTGTAGGGGGTGTGCTACAGTGCTCGGAGATATGTAACACACCCCTTGCACTGTCAAAGTGCTGTACGGCAGCAAACTATTACATTAAATGTGTCCTCGGCCAGATGTAAAATATATGTGTAGAGGGTGTGTTATAGTGTCTGTAACACACACCCTGAACTGGCAGAGTGGGGTATACGGCACTGAAATTAAATATGAAAATGTGATTCTCCCATTTTGTTTTTTTATTTTATTTATTTATTTTTTTTGTGTGTTTTCGCGTGGTGTGATACTCAGTAGTGCTTAAACATAACTGAAAGCTTTGTTAACCAGGTTAGTCCAGCTTGACTTGAAGCCCATATTTAGTGGAGACCCGAGTATAAAATGCCCAGTTACTCACAAGTGTCCAATACATTAAAGTTACACTACCAGGTAATGTAGTGAAATACATATGTTTAGGGGATAATGTGTGGAGTCTGCATGTCCTCCCCACGGTTGGGTGGGCATTCGAAAGACATGCGTAAAAATGGGCGTGCCTTCGTTGAAGGTTGAATATCGAGCAGGAATCCCGGCATTTGTGAAAATCTACTGCCAATCATTAGCAGACTGGAGTTCCGCTGTGGCGACCCCTAACCGGGAATAGCTGAAAGACAAACAACAACAACAACAAAGTAAAATAGATACACATAATAATAAATTATCTTTAATGAACAAATACTTTCAATACATTTTTTAAACAGTAGTTTGCCCGTAGCTAAGCACTGCTAACTGAAGCCAAGCAATGCTCATATTGGACCTGTTTTAGCAGTACTTAACAACACACAGCTCCACTTAGCTGGTTTGGGCACTGGTCAGCAATCCCATTTTAAGCAGTCCTCAGCTCAGCTAAGTGGGTTTGCATACCACTAAGCATTGTTAAGCATTACAAGTTTAAGAACTGCTTAACTAAACTTAGCGGGTTTGTGCACTGCTAAGCTTTGCTTAGCATTTTTAAAAATGGTCCAATAGCAGCAAAGGGTGGGAAAATAGCCTTATTTAAGCTGCACAGGCAGGAATACAGCCAGAACCTTTTGGAGTTTTATCACTGCAGGAGCTATGGCTGGAGTTGGAGAGGGAGCTTATACAGTTTTACAGTGTCGGCCACTACTATTCAGGTGGATGACATTTGCAGGTGCTGTAGGGATTACCATTGGGGGGTAAAGAGACCCACTTAAAATGGTTTAACCATGCCACACACACTGCTGCACAGGGACATGCATTTCAACACACATGAATAGATAGTTGCCAGTTTTGGAATTAGAACACCTGTCTATCTAGTTATGTACACAATAGTCGGCCATACATATTCCATGTACCACAGTGCTATTGCGTCTGAAAATGTGTAACTCTGCATCTAAGGTGGATTACATATGTAGGCCATGATTAGGTTGGTGATAGCAGAGCTAACAGGGTGGCACAGGCACACAAAGTGGAATAACCATTGCACACACACAGGCAAGACAGCCACGCTGCTACAGGGGATATGCATACACAGACACATGCACTCACACAGTTGCAGTATTCAGATTAGAACCCCTATCTATTTAGTTGTATGTACTATAGTGCTATATCTTTATTGCGTGTGTCACGGAGTTTATATGCCTGGAGCATACCTCTCATCCTCTTAGAACAATAAATTGGACAAAGCCTTCAATAATGGGGAGATACAGGCTCAAAACTAGGGACACTTTTTGCATATTGCTCTTACAAATGTAGATAACTGATACAGTGACAGGTTTCCCATTATCATTACTTTTGTGGAGGCTATGAAGTCTGAAACTTAAATGTCTGTCATTATTTTCTGACTTCAGCTATAAATGATTTGCCAATGACTTGCCAGGACCCTCCACAATTTTATGAGACACAGACCAAATATATGCGGCAGACATCTGGACAGTCTGAAAAATTCTATACAGGTGGGAGGTATGGCATGCAGAGTGTCAAACAGTACATCTAAGGTGGATGACATCAACAGGCCCTGTAAAATAATGCAATGGGGGGAGCCAACAGGGTGGAACAGGCCTCAAAACAGTATAACCAACAGACACAGAGGACAGCCACAGGACATATGCTACATGCACACAGTTGGCAGCATTGAGATTAGAACCCCGACCTATCTAGATGTGTGTACTATAGTACTATGTACTGATCATGTGCACCATGGACCTTATATACCGGGAGAGTGCCCAATGGTATATCTAAGGTGGATGACATCAACAGGCCCAGTAAAGTAGGGCAATGAGGGGTTAACAGGTTGGAAAAGGCCCCAAAATGTATTGGCATTGCACACACACAGGCAGGAAATACACAAAGCCACAAGGGAAAATACTTATACACATACTCTTGCCATTGTTGGGAATTGAACCATTACCTATCTAACTAACTACACTATAGCACTATGTACTTAACGCATGTACTTAGCACATGCTCCGAGGGGGCTTACACATGAAGATAGTGTCTGCCAGTGTGGGGTGGTTGAGATCAATAGCTGCTGGCAGAGAGACCACTGTTGTGTAGGGCAGTAGTCAGAGGGCCAAAATATGGGTGGCCACTACACAGACATAGTCCTGTTGGGTGTGTGGATTCTGATGTACATGTAATACATGCAGAAACATACACGCACACACACAGCGACTGATGTGAGATTATAACCCATCCCTACCTACTATTACATAGTGGGCCCCACTATAGTATTTGCACATGCCACTGCTTAACATTGGTGTGCATGTGGCTGCTGCAGTACATCACTCTGTGCCTTTCAGGGTCTGTCTCTCTCTCTCTCTCTCTCTCTCTCTCTCTCTCTCTCTCTCTCTCTCTCTCTCTCTCTCTCCCCCTGTCTCTGCCTCTGTATAAATGATATATTTGTATATGTTACCTATATATTGGTATGTATATCCCACTCAGCAGATGCAGATAAATCCTATATTTACCACATATGGATATATGGGGTTAAACATGTGTGATGGGGGTGGGGATAGACAGTTAAGGTGTACATAGCTGTCTGTATGCAGAAGGGATATATGTATATCCCAGTTTTATAGTCAGATGTGGGTTCAGACATGGGTTGAAAGTAGCTAAGTGCAGGAGCATGCCCAGTATGACCATCAATAGCAAGAGTGGGACTCCAGTTTAGACCATCCTGTATTCCTGTCCAGGATTTTGTGTGCTACAGCTGATTAGCTGATGAACCTCTGTAAACAGTCCAGCACCTCATTGATATAGTGGGTGAGGGATCTCTTGGTTGTGTGCTGTCCGTATTAACTGAGTCATATCTAGGATGGGTACAAACTGTATTGGACTGAGCAGAGTTTTGCATAATATGGCATTTGCAGAGCACTGTGATGGCTTGGCATGTCAGTGGCAGAGCAGTATAGAGTTATGTGAGGAATCGCTGACAGACATTTGTCTACTGGCTCCATACACTGCAGGGAACCTATGCTACTGCACAAAGTGTTCTAGCCTGCACATTCTGTGTTTGTCTGGCCAGTGGTTGCACCTTCCCATTATATGTGTCCCTTTGTCCTGCTCTGCTACAGTCACAGGCTTTGTCCACAGTTGCTGGTCTTATGTAGTTGTAGTTATGAAGTTACTGGCATAGAAGTCATAACATCACACACAGGGTTATGGAGTGTACACCACTGAATGTACCTGTTTAGCAGGTTGTCCAGCACTGTGCTCCATACATCTGCTGTGGTCCTCAAACTGTTTGTGTTGCGCTGTTCTTATAAGGCTACATGTTTGCCATACCTCTCGAACACTTAGTCAGACATCTTGACAGGTTCATATATCACAGTCAGACACAGGCCCAGACATGGGGACAGCATCTTAATATTGCTCCTCCAAACGCAGACAATTGCTAGACTGTTTTTTATTAGCTTGCATTTTCTTATGGGTATGAAGTCTGCATCTCAACTGTCTGTCACTGATGTTGTCAAATCAACCTGTATCGGTTTGCCAATAGTTTGCCAGACAAATGCAATGTTATGACAAACAGAACAGATATATGAGGCATACATGTGGACATTCTGAGAAACCCTGACATCCATGGGGTATGGATGGTGCCCACTGACTTGTCAGTACTGAGATAGTTACGTGGCAGCCTTTGTACCCTGGCACTAGACTGACTTGTCACAACCTACTGTTTTACTAAGAACTGTCTTGGTTACTCAGAGCTGTGTACTGTCCATATCTGTGGCCCACTGTCCCCCCATTGTCCAGCATTCCTGCAGTAGCAAATATTGACTTCTGGATAGCCTGTAGAACTCCTACCATAGGTGTAGCTGACATGCAAAATAGTAGGCACAGCCAGTCTTGAACCATGGACACTGTCACCCACAGTAATATCCTTAGCCCAGTGAGCCACAACAGCCACAAGTCAGTACTTTTTACTTCCTGACACTATTAACCACACACATACATAGCAAATTGACCACTGCATATTGTGGAAATGGAACATGTTAGCAACTTGATTGGGACAGCCTGGAAATGTGCGCCCCGCTGTTATTACCTTACAAACATAACTGTTACTGCAGTTGTATGGGAACACAGGTGTGTGTGTGCGTGTGTGTGTGTGTGTGTGTGTGTGTGTGTGTGTGTGTGTGTGTGTGTGTGTGTGTGTGTGTGTGTGTGTGTGTGTGTGTGTGTGTGTATGTGTGTGTGTGGGGGACCATACATCTAACTGTACAGATTTTCGCAGAATATCCAGATGTTTGCCTCACATTTTGGGTCCATTTCTCATAACATTGTGGTTGTCTGAGAAATTAATGGGAAATCATTAAAGACTGAAGTCAGAAAGTAATGACAGACATTTGAGTTTCAGACTTCTCACCCTTCAGAAAATTCATGCTACTGCAAAACCTGTTAATTTATCAACTTTCTACATTTGTTAGTGCAATATTTAACAATTCTCCCTGTTTTGGGGGCTGTTTCAATCCAAGGAAATACTTCCTTTGGCCGCTTCAAAAAAAAAAAAAAACTTTAGACCCGAAATCAAGTAGGGGCTTCACCCCATATAACCCCTGATGGGGGGGCTGTGCCCCCCACCCCCCAACTAAATATACCAACTCCGAGATTGCTCCAAATTGGAGAAAAGGGCATAATAAACATAACGGCCAAGGGAAGCACTTCCCTGGGTTGAATCACCCATTTGAATTTTATGGTTTCGATATTACAAGATTGAGCTTTAGTTATTTGATTAACTAAAGCTTCAGTCTTGTAATATAGACCCTCATTATGGTGTTCTTCAGTTGGTGTGTGTGCATTTTTGATGGGTGTTATCATAGGATTATAGGATCATAGGAAGTTACTAGGCTATTGGCCCTGAGGCCCTTACAAGCCTAGCTAAGATTTTATCCCATGTTCCAACAAGTCAGCACCCTATGTCACTGTCCAGCAGAGACATAGGCAAAATCCCAGGGGTGTATTTTCTGTTCTCCATCCGGTTATCCAAGTTGTACTTAAAAAGGGTTAATGAGGTACTCTGCTTTATGTGAAGAGGGAGTCTATTCCACAAAAGGGGGAGTCTCTGGGACACAAATCTGTCCTGCCAACAAGTCCTATTGATGTCACAGCCCAGGATGAGGTCTTGAATGTGGGTTACTCGAGTGAAGCTTGACTTGTGGATATGCAGCAGTCCCATCAGGGCAGGGTCTGAGATTGCTCTGTATGCCAGACAGAGGTCACTGCTGAGGAGTTTGTAGGAGATTGAGTAGAGGGACAGAGCTTTTAGCCTATCTGTGTAGGTAGATGTTTGAGGTCCTGGATTCTCTGGGAGAGCAATCTCTGTGGTCTCTCCAGCTGCTGCATGTGATTTGTGAGGTACATGCCGAAAGGGGCATTATATTCAGTAATCAGTCTTATAAGGGAAGAATACAGAGATGTTATGACCACCTTGTCCCTGGATGAGATACCCTTTCTAATGAGGTGGGCTATGTAGAAAGCTTTCTGTACAACAGAGGCAATATTGTGGTCAAAGGTCAGTTTGCTATCAACCTGGGTTCTCAAGTCCCTCATGACTAATTGCATGCTTAGTGCCTTATTATCAATGTGATAATTTGTAGGAATGTCATTCTACCCAAAAGGGATGATGATGATGCATTTTTTGGCATTCAGTTTGAGGCCATGTTTCTGGCACTAGTCATTTGTCTGAGTGAGACCCTCTTGGTGGATTTCCACATCACTAGGGAAATTGATGACAGCACCCAGCTTGCAGTCATCTGCAAACTTGGTCAGCCATAGCCACTAGATTTGGCCTGCAACTCTGAGAAGTATATCCCAAACAACAGAGGCCCCAAGACCGATCCCTGTGGAACACCACTTGTTATGGGTCTACTACTTGAGGTGGCTTCCCCTATTTTGACTAGGTGGGTTCTATCAGTGAGCCAGTTTGCTACCCATCTGGTAACATATGGATTGATGCATAGTTGAGAGAGTTTATCAATTATACCTGAGTGGAGAATAGTATCAAAGGCTTTGTCCAGGTCAGGGTAGGTGGTGTGCACCATCTTCCCCTCATCTATGGCCTTGGTGACTGTCTCAAAGAAGTCGACCAAATTTAGCAGGCATGCTCTCCCCTTGACAAAACCAAACTGTGTAAGATCAAGTGTCTGGAGGGTGCCAATGTCCTTGTTAATGAGGCCCATGATAATCCACTCCATGACCTTGCAGATCAGGCTAGTTAGGCTGATGGGTCTATAATTTCCTGGATCAGTGGATGCTCCACCTTTGTGCAAAGGGATGACAGTATCTGTCCTTCACTCAGCTGAGACAAAGCTGGTACTCAGGCTTTGGTTGAATAGGGTGCCTAACTGTGCTGCATGTTCCTGCCTGAGTTCATGTAGGATGCAGCCTGGGATGTTATCAGGTCCCTTGGAGGCTGTATTTTTTGCATTTGAGACAGCAGTGATGCCTTGCTCCCTGGAGATAAGGGGAGGGGGGCCAGGTACTGGGGATGCCCTGTTTTACTGATGGGGGGACAAGGGAGTGAAGTTTCCACTGAACCTGTCTACCAGCAGGTTGGCTATATCTACAGGATTTGTGTATGTAGTACCCTTGACCACCAGTTCTGAGCAGATCTGGGTGCTTCCCTTAAGATTGTGGGCATATGTGAAGAAAGCCTTATGATTGTCTTTAGTAGATATGGCCAGTAAGGACTCAAAGTTTGCTTTGGAGGATTTCACTGGTGCTCTTATTTTCTTGTTCAGGTGAAGGAGAGAATGCTTCCAGTTAGACACCTGCTCCTTCTTGGTCCTGGACAGCAATTGTTTCCTTTTATTATAGAGTTTATTTATTGTAGATGTACACTAGACAGGTTTACTCTTCCTTGAGCAGGAGGATTTCATTCTGTTTGGTATTCCTGATTCCATGCAGCTATATAAATGCTCATATAGTACTTTGCTGTAAGTCTGAACATATGTGCCAGTTTCTGTGGAGGGGGAGGGGGCTGTGAAGCTGTTTATACCTTCCCTTAGGGGGTTGTAATCAGCTTTGCGGAGGTTTTTTTGTTTGACCCTAGCTAGAGGAGGGGGTCGGGGGAGATGGTGACTTTGAAAGTGACTTCTTTGTGATCAGATCTTACCTGAGATGATGACACTGTAGGGATGCTACAGTGGTTACTCATGTTGGTTAATACTAAGTCCAAGATATTTTCCCCTCTTGTGGCGGTGTCAACCAACTGGTCCAAGGCATTTGCATTGACAAAATCAAGGAATCTCTGGGCATTTGTGTTTTGGCATGAGTATTTCTTCCAGTCTATGGTTGGTTAAGTAAAGTCACCCAGGATCAGGATAAAGGGTTGAATCTTGACAGATTAAAAGAGGTCCAGATAGGTGGAATGGGCATCTTGAGTCAGAGTTGGGGGCTTGTAGCTAGCTATGATTTGAATCAGGGTCTTGAAAATTGTTAACTGCACCTGGTGTATTTCCTGTGCATCATACTATTTCACCAGCCTAGAGGTGTGAGTCTTTTATATATATTGCAACTCCACCTCCTTTTGTTTTGCTGCCCATAGCTTGGGGTCTGAATGAATGATAGGATGAGTAACCTGGTATGGCTGAGGTGCTCTCTGCAGCTTTGAACCAGGTTTTTGTGACTGCACACATGTCAGCTTCTTACAAGGTTAAGAATGCTTGCAATGAGTGCAGTTTCATGTTTAGACTCCTAGCATTTAGCAGCATAACCTTTAATTTACATTTTGATGAACATGGCATTGCCTAAAAAAGGCACTATGGGGGAGGTAAGAGCCTTTGCCAGAAGCCTGAAGCCCAAAGGAGACATATGCAGGCCATCTCTGGCAAAGCCTCATGCTTGTCAATCCTGTCATCCCAGGATGTCAGGTATTGGATCCCCTTTGAATGACACCAGAAACTAAGCCAGTTGTTAAAGTCAACCATTTTCTGTTTGTATTAAGGCATCATTCTGGATAATGATAGAATGCTGCTTAAGTCTGGGGACATACCTGCCTGGGACATGTACTAAGTATTGCAGATCCACATAGGAAATGTACAAAAACAGCTTGTAGACTACGTGGTGAAAGGAAGGGAATGTAATACATGGTCTGATCAAAAACAAACACAGTGGAAACACGAGCAGCTGCTGCTCCACCAGGGTTACAGACAGATACACAACAAAGTTCAGAAAAACAGCTGAAATGTTTTACTAGTAAAAAATAGGCCACATTAAACAGGATTGTCCATATTACAAAAGAAGGAAGGAAAGTCAAATACAAAAGGGTATCTATGCAGATCACAGTGCTTCTTCAAAACCCCAAAAATAAGGAAAGAAATCAAGATAAAGACAATACATTAAGGGAGAATCAGTCACAGGAACAAACACAGAGGGATACAGAAAAAATAAAGTATACCCTATGGAATACACAGAAAACCCACCATATAATCTCACACATGGTGCAAGTCAGGAATTAAACCGTGAAATTGAAAGTACAAAGTACACATTAGACAGGGAAGACACTAACAGTCAACAGGGAACAGAACATGCAGTCTGTGTAATCAGAAACATACCCAGGAAAACAGATCAGAATTAATATGATTCTGATTAGGGGTGTGCCCCCCCACCCTAGTAACCTTTCTCACAAATTTTAAATGTGGAAAAGACGGACGCCCATTAGTGGATGTATGGGTGGAGGGGACACTATGAAAAGATGTCCTACTTGATACAGGGACAGGAGTCTCAGTCACTAACAAACAGTTAATTGTAAATCATTTCAAAAATCTTACATTCAGAGCTTTAATGGCAGATATTGCATATCCATAAGCAGTAAGCCAGTTAAAACGTGTTTCACGGAGAATGGATCTTCGATACAGGGTACATTTCTTATGAATTCCAGTTGTAGAACAACAATCCTTGGGGTTGATATTCTCTGCAAACTGGGAATAGTAACTGATTTCAATAACAAGGTTTTATAGTCTGCCACAGTGGAAGACAGTTAAAATACAGCTCAGTAATTTCCTTGCTTTGTAATTGACGTAAGTAACTATAAAAAAAGGCATTACCAAGAGGCATTCACAACTGCAGGATAAATGGGAGCAAATCAAATCACAATTTCAGCCCTTGTGGGCTACATCAAAGACAGACTGTGGTAAATTAGCAGTAGCAGTGAGTGTAGGTAATCTTTCGGATTACATTCCTCCTTTTCAGAAGCAATATCCAATCCCCAAAGAGGCGGGAGAAGATATAAAGAGGTGTATAGAACAATGGGAACAGGTAAATCATAAACAGAAAAGAGCATATATGCAAATAACCTGCAAACATCAGGGTACACAGAAAAAGGAGGTAAGCAATAAACAGAAGGAAGGACAAAAACCTTGTCTTACTGAAAAGGGTAATTACAAACACTAACAGTATAATAAAAATGGTAAATTATGACCAGTAGAATATGGAGATAATCCTCCCTATAACCCAGATCATGGCAGGCAATAGGCATTAAAGCAATAAATTAACAGACACAGGTTATCAGTTGGCAGCAAAGTACAGGGATCTTTTAAAGTAATGAAAAAGAATTTTAGTACACAGAAATCAATTTAAATTAATTAAGCAAAGGGGACAGAAAAACACAGAAAAATAAATATTACTTTACTGGATTGATAAGTCAGGCCGGATTCACAATAAACACAGAAATAACCTACAGACATACAGACACAGAGTAAAGTTAATACAGATACAGTGTAAAGTTAAAGTTAATACAAATACAGTGTAAAGTTAAAGTTAATACAGATACAGTAAATACATTTACAATAATGCAAATGGTATATGCAAAACTAAACAATGCAATTAAATGTTGTATATGTAAGTCCACATCTATGTCTGGAAATGGCGTGAAATTAAGGCAGTACCTATGACAAATCCTAAATGACAAAAGGTTCTACAGTATGTCTCCAAAGGCAGCTTATGCATACAGCAAACATTATCAATATTGGTAAAAAACAATGACTGTAATGTCATATTTTCAAAAAAAGACTTGCACAAAATATAACACAAACAGTCTTATAAACAAACTAGTACAGCAAAAATATAATTAGTCAGACTAGTGTAACTGCCATCCTGGCAATAATACACAGGAATACATACAGGTAGTAAAGTACAGAGTCATTAAAAAAACTTAATAAAAACTTAGACAAATAGCATTTTTCAGCTAATAAAAATCCAAGCAAAAGCAGCACAGCACGTTGGTTCATAAAAATCAATGTAGGTTAATACCAATCAAACAGTATCAGTACAGTAACAGTCTGTTAACAGTCTTAAAAAATTAACATTTTTTTCTATAATAGCAATTTATGGACAGGACAATGCAATCTAAAGCAAATGCAAATAAAACAGTTGCAAAGAAAAAATGGGGACAGATACTTAGATATAATAGATCACAAGAACAGGGACATCATGATCGGATACCTGATTTCAATATATTTTTGAACATGCAAAATTTGTTTACAAAGGTTCATAGGTTCATAGGTAGGTACTAGGCTATTGGCCCTAGGGCCTATATAAGCCTAGCCAAAGGTACCCTGGCTTTCGCCACCCAAGAAAATTATTTTCCTGTGCCACTGTCGAGCAGAGCTACAGAAGTGATCCCCGGGGTAAATTTCCTATTTCCCATCCAATCATCAAGATTTTTCTTGAAGAGTGCTAATGAGGAGCTTTGTTTGATATAGATAGGTAGTTTGTTCCAGAGTATGGGAAGTCTCTGGGACAGGAATCTATCCCTCAAGTATGTTCTGTTTAGTGTGGTGACGAGGTTTAGGTCCCTACAGCATGTAGCTCATAGGGATTGGGATTTCTTTAAGTGGAGCATGTCTAAAAGCTCTGGGTTTGACATTGCTTTGTGTGTTAGGCAGAGATTGCCTCTGAGTAGGCGATATGCAACGGAGTAAAGCTGCAGTTTTTTGAGATGGTCTGCATAGGGCATCTCTTTGAGGCCGGTAATCCTCTTTGTGAGGTATTTCTGTGGCATTTCCAGTTGTTGTAGATGTCTTGTGAGGTACATACCAAAAGGGGCATTGTACTCTATAATGGGTCTAATTAGTGATGAGTAGAGGGGAACAATGACCTCTTTTTTCCTGGATGAGAAACCTTTTGTGATGAGGTGTACCACATAGAAAGATTTCCTGACCACTGTGGTGATGTGATTATCAAAGGAGAGACTACTGTCCACCTGTGTCCCAAGGTCTCTTATCACACTTTTGGTGTTAAGTAGACTACCACCTATGTGGTAGTTCATGGGTACTGAGCTTTTACCAAAAGGAATGTCAATGCACTTTTTGGCACTGAGCTTGAGGCCATGGCTTTGACACCAGACATCTGTCTCAGCAAGGCCCTTTTGTAGGATGTCCACATCTTTTGGAGTTTTGATTATGGCTCCTAGTTTGCAGTCATCTGCAAACTTCATTAGCCAAAGACCTTCTGTGTTGGCCTGTACTTCATAGAAGTAGATACCAAACAGGAGAGGACCCAGGACTGAACCCTGCAGTATTCCACTTGTCACTGGTCTGAAGCTGGATTTGGAGTCTGCTACTTTCACAGTGTGGGTTCTGTCAGAGAGCCAGTTGGCAACACATCTTGTGACATAGGGATTTATACCTAGTTTAGTGAGTTTATCTATAATTCCAGAGTGGGGGATGGTCTCAAAAGCCTTGGCAAGATCTAGATAGGCTGTGTGAACCACCTTATCCTCATCTACGGCTTTGGTGACTGCTTCAAAGAAATCTATCAGGTTTAGGAGACATGATCTGCCTTTTACAAACCTGAACTGGGTAGGGTCCTGAGTTTGGAGATTACCAATGTCATTGTTTATAAGTTCCATGATGATATGCTCCATAGCTTTGCAGACCAGGCTCATTAGGCTAATGGGGCGGTAGTTTCCAGGGTCTGTGGTGGCTCCCCCTTTGTGGAGTGGGATAACTATCACTGTGCGCCATTCAGTGGGCACATAGCCTGAGGTGAGGCTATGATTGAACATGGTACTTAGGTAGAGTGCCATTTCGTTCTATAGTTCATGTAGAACACAGCCTGGGATGTCGTCAGGTCCCATGGATGCTGTGTTCTTGACTTTGGATAGTGTCTTTTTACCTGTGCAGCCGTGATTACAGGAACTTTGCATTCTTCTGGTATACATATACTTTATATACTATACTGATATACTTTAGGGGCACATAACAAGTCAAATTGTTGGGTTTTTAGTCACATTCCTTACAGAGGGAAAATACCATTACACGCAGAGCCTGTAGAGGTTACCCATACAGGTTTTATGTTTAAAAAATCTTATACAAATAGAGTTGTAAAACAATTAGCCATAAAAAAACATTTACAGTTGATGAAAATAGGAAAAGGGATACTCTGTTTTCAAAAGAAAGGGACAGTCAGGGTTGTTACTTTACACCAACTCTGGTCATGTAAAAAAATCTTGAGTATAAAATAAAAACAGCATGGGAGTTAACGCATAATACTTATTTTAAGGAAAAGATGAAAGAGGAGAAATTTTGTTACATAGAGTATGCAGTACCAATAATGAAAATTACTCACACATTACCAGAGGACATGGTAAAAAATCAACAGAAAAAGAAGGAGGTTCATGATAAAAAATAAGGAAAAATTTTAAAACAGCTGGACATAGGAAATGGTGTTATTTCAGGAGCTGAAATTTTTCACTGGTATGGTGCCACTAAGGCAATATAAAAAGTTACAAACCTGATAGCAAATGCAACTTATGGAGCTATCTCAGATATAACAGAGGAGATGTGTTAATAAAACTGTCAAACAAGTAACTGTTGTTAACAACAAAGAAAAGCTATTAGGTACAGAGGATCACATTTTCCTGTAAATTGCTTTTTTGCATTTTTTCTCTTGATAATTAAAAAAGGAGGAATTGATAGATATTGTAAATATTCTTTTCCCAATGCTTGTTTCTAATACAAGGTTTTGCCTTGTAAAGCAAGGGTTAACTTGACAAGATTTTGAAATAAATATGTCTGTGTAACTGCAAGGCTGAGAACTTGCTTAAGCAAGCATGAAAGCAGTTAAAAATAAATAAGTAATAACGGCTATGTGTCTAGGGTTACCAGCTTTCTTTGTGGTTAAAACCGGACTAAGGTCATGCCCCTTGTATCACCCATAACTCCACCCATTCCCACCCCCCTCTCCCATGCATGCTCCGCCCAATTCATGACATCATTGTGACATCAGCTGATGGGAACGCCCTCTTTTTCTGTTCCGGATGTCTGCTTTCAGACGATTTACTGTGCTTTTCTGTAAAAAATGTAACAATTTAACAAACACTGACAGTCTGTTTCCTTTTGTGAAACAGAATACTGGAGTACTGGAGTTTGTACAGTGTTTTCCTGACTACCAGAGAATTGATTTGATTTGTGGATAATCCAGAAAAAAAAACGGATAGGTGGCAAAAGGGGGGGGGGGGAACGCAGTCAGGTTAGTTGACTACTGGGTGAAAGCGGGACAATAGGTTTAGTGGTTGTGAAAAGATTACCTTAAGAAGCTCTGACATCATGTGTGGAAAGACATCAATGTAAGAGGCAGCGATTCCTCAAATAGACAAAACATTATCTTGCAGAAAAAATTCAACATTGAGAAAAATAGTATACACACTCATTCAAAAGAATTCCCTTTATAAACTCAACACAAAATAGTTTTGTAAAGTGTATTTTCTCCTATTCTAACCATGGCAACCCCACATGCAGCATACTTACTGTATTCCCAACTAGGTCAGTTATTCAAAGCAAATGGTAAGGCTTTGGCTCCCAAAAGTAGAAAACTGACAGTTTAGAAATAAAAACAATGCTTTTTTTTCAAAAGAGGTACCAGAAAAATTATGACAAGCAGAATTACTTTACGTCCAAGGCATAAAGCAGACAGGGGAGCCCACAGGATTTTTTGCAGGGAGTGCAAACCAAGAGCCCTCCCCTTGCAGCCCCCCCCCACACACACACAGCCATTCCAGTGTGCCATTACTTGGCTATTTCTCCACAGTTGCCATAAACACTGTTCAACACTCTCAGTGTGCATACTGTTTTATGTTTTACTTCTCAATGACTACGGATATTTGGATTTAGTTTACAACTTTTATTTCAAATTTTATAGCACAAACACTGATAGACATTTGCTAAACAGAACAATAGTCTTACAATGAAAACAGACTTAGCATTAAAGATTCTGTACCTTTGAAACAGAATTCACTTCAAAAGCATTGAAATCCACAAAGAAAATGCATCTGTACAGTGGCATGTTAAGTTTACCTTTGGGCTGTTTTCAAACCATAGGCCCCTTGCACACATTTTTAGGGCCATGCAAAAGTTTTGTAATTCACCTTCCTGATTTTATTAATTATAATATATAATTGACTTATATATCTTGAATAATACAGCACCCCTTGTTAAAGTGCGTTTTAAATTTATAGTTTTGAACATTTTTCCAGTAAGCACTGAAACAAAACATACAAACCAATAATGACAAACTGCCCAATTCAGAACACTTCAACCATAAAAGGCCACTCAAACTTCTGTCATTACAATCCACCAATATCAGTCAATATACACAATCTCTGCAGAAGTACAAGTGATCTGAAACTAATGAAGAGGTTCTTGTTAGAAAACAACTGTGCATTTTGTGGTGTATTTAATGGACTGAGTTGTCTTGCCTTAGCTAATGCTCTTTGGGGGCGGGGAGGTGCATGACGTAAGGACTGTGAGACAGGAAGGATGTTGATTGTATTGTACGTTGGCTTGTCAATAAAGTTTGGAGTTGGTAGCAACAGCACACAGTTGTCCCGCGTCTTCTTTCTTAAGTAAAAGAACACGACATGGTGTCAGAAGTGCTGTGTGGCTGTGCCTGGGATTGCTGAACACTTGCTGAAGACCGTACGAGTGGCCTAGTGACGTGGGGAGCGGACATGTCGGACGAAGAGAATGGTCGGTAGCGAGCTAGAATTAACATGGCGGCTAAGCGCTCCCAATGCTACGTTTAGTATTCAGCCGCGGAACCCTTTGATTTCTCCAAACCTCATGAATGGACACGATGGATACGCCGTTTTGAACGGTTCCGTCAGGCCAGCAATTTATCTTCAAACCCAGAAGGGAACCAGGTGAACACCCTAATATACTGCATGGGTGATGAGGCAGACGATGTCCTGAGAGGCCTCAAGCTAACCGATGCAGAGCATCAGGAGTATGCCAAAGTGAAAGACGGCTTCAAAGATTTTTTATTGTCAAGAAGAACATTGTTTATGAACGTGCACGATTTAATATGCGAAAACAAGAACTGAATGAGACTGTTGATGCTTTTGTTACTGCTTTGCATGCATTAGCTGAACACTGCAATTATGGGACGCTGCACGATGAGCTCATAAGAGATAGAATTGTTGTGGGCTTGGCTGACACCAGACTGTCCGGCGGATGCAGATGGAAAAAGAGCTGGACTTGGAGAGCTGTAAACATGGCCAGACAGTCGGAGGAGGTTAAGAAGCAGCAGGCGGCTTTGAGGTGCGACAGTAGTGCCCTGCAGTATAACGTGAACGCTGTGCAGACACCACTTGACACCAAACGCCGGCTAGAGACCTCGAAAGGTTGGGGCAAGTCCTTGACACCGATTTTTCAGCGACAGACGCAAAAGGGTAAAGACGCTCCGATTTCGCAGTGTTACAGGTGTGGGGGCCCATTTCATCATAAACTCCTATGCCCGGCGACTGCTGCAAGATGTCGCTCGTGTGGGAAGAAGGGCCACTACCAGCGAGTCTGCAGGCAGATTAAGGTGGTGCAGTGTATCGAGGAGGACGAGGAGCTTGGAGAGCGTGAAGAACAGGGCTTCTTCCTTGGTTCTGTCTCCTCCGGGAACCATTCCTGGATTGTGGAGGTTCAAATAGAGGGCACATCTATGACTTTCAAGCTTGACACGGGGCAGGATGTTACTGTTATTTCCAAGTCAGACCTGGACAACTTGTTCAGTGGTAAGAATGCTCCTGTGCTCCAGCAGCCGGAGAAACCCTTGTTGGGTCCTGGAGGACGCCACTGGAGGTTACAGGATCCTTGGAGCTTCAGCTTGGTTATGGACAAAGACAGACATGCGAGAAGGTGTATGTTGTTAAAGGACTCCATACGCCGCTTTTAGGTCTTCCTGCTATTTTGGGGCTGGGTCTCCTGGGCGTGTTGACACTATCACCATGGAGTCTTTGAAGACCTCATACCCTGAACTGTGCTCTGGGTTGGGGGTAGTGCAGCGGAAATACCACATAAAGCTTCAGCCAAATGCGGTGCCATACTCTCTGAAGACCCCCAGGAGAATACCCCTACCATTGATGGGGAAAGTGAAGGAGGAGTTAATGAGGATGGAGACGCTGGGTGTCGTTACCAGAATGGAGGAACCTACTGACTGGTGTGCAGGCATGGTTGTCGTCCCAAAGAAAGACAGTAACAGACTGAGACTATGTGTAGACTACACAAAGTTAAATGAATACGTATGCAGGGAGAGGTTCGTGCTGCCCTCGGTTGAACAGAGTCTTGGGATGCTTGCCGGGGCGAAGGTGTTTAGTAAACTGGATGCCAATATGGGATTTTGGCAAATTCCTTTGTCAGAGGAGTCGGCGCTTACCACATTCATAACCCCCTTTGGGCGTTTTTGCTTCAATCGCCTTCCCTTTGGCATTAACTCTGCACCCGAACACTTCCAACGCATGATGGCAGAGGTCATTGAAGGACTAGAGGGTGTGACTTGCCACATGGACGACGTGCTGGTCTGGGGTCGTTGCCAGGAGGAACACGATGCCCGGCTTCATGCGGCATTAAAGAGACTGGAAGAGGCAGGCATTACGCTGAATGTGGGGAAATGTGACCTGTCGAGGAGCAAAGTGACCTTCTTGGGCCATGTCATCACAGATTCTGGCATACGCCCAGACCCAAGGAGGACCGCGTCCATCACGGAGATGGAAGCACCTGCTACAGTAGGAGAACTCAGGAGTTTCCTGGGCATGGTGAATCAGGTGGGAAAGTTCATCCCTCATTTGGCTGAGAGGGATAGAGCTCTGAGAGACTTATTATCAAAAAGAACAGCTGGCACTGGGGGACCAGGAAAAGGCATTCAATGACTTAAAAGATGCGATCACCTCACCTCCAGTTTTGGCTGTATGACCCGAATAGGGATACGAAGGTTTCTGCGGATGCATCATCCTTTGGGTTAGGGAGCGTGCTGCAGCAACAATGGGAGGACGGCTGGAGACCTGTGGCATACGCATCAAGGTCACTCTCACCTACAGAGCAACGATATGCCCAGGTTGAGAAAGAGGCTCTAAGCGTCTACCTGGGCATGTGAACGCTTCAGAGATTACCTATTAGGTAAATTGTTTTGTCTAGAAACTGATCACAAACCCCTGGTTTCATTGCTTGGAGGTCAGGCGCTGGATCTTCTACCGCCTAGAATCCAACGCTTCAGGATGAGACTGATGCAGTTCTCATACACAGTGCAATGCGCTCCAGGAAATCACTGTGGGTGGCAGATGCCTTGTCACGTTCTCCACTTAAAACCAGGCTAACACTGGAGGAAACAAAGTTAATGGAGGACACGGATATCTCGTGAACAGTATTGTGGAAAACATGCAGGTGAAGCCATCCTTCCTCCAGACACTACGGGAGCAGCTGAAAGCAGACAGTGTGTGTGTGCGGGTTATGGAATTGTGCAGTCAGGGGTGGCAGCTGGATGGGAACCAGGAACCCTTACTGAAGAGCTACTGGCCAGATCGTTCTACACTAACAGTGAAAGATGGGTTGCTGCTAAAGATTCACGCCTTGTTATCCCCTCTGCCATGCGTAATGAGGTGTTGTTGAAATTACATGAGGGACATCAAGGCATTGTGAAGTGCAAAGCCAGAGCCTGTCAGACTGTCTGGTGGCCTGGGCTCAGCCAACAGATAAATGACATGGTTTTGGGATGCAGGGGGTGCATCTCAGAGAGAAGGAATCATCCTGAGCCCCTCATCCCAACTGAATGTCCTGACAGACCATGGCAAAGAGTGGGCACGGATTTATTTGAACTAAAAGGACATACTTACCTTCTTGCTGTGGATTACTTATCCAGGTTTCTTGAGATCGCATTGTTGAAACATAGCAAATCCAACGAGGTCATCACCCACCTAAAGTCTTTCTTCGCTCGCCATGGTATCCCAGAGGTCCTCGTGTCTGATAATGGACCTCAGTTTTCAGGGCAGTCTTTTGCGGACTTTGCAACTGCTTATGGCTTCGAGCATGTCACAAGCAGCCCCAGGTTCCCGCAGAGTAGCGGGGAGGCAGAGCGTGCGGTTCAGACTGTGAAGAACCTGCTTAAAAAAAGTGTCGATCCGTACATGGCTCTTCTGGCGTACAGGACAACGCCACTGCAGAATGGTTATAGCCCTGCGGAACTTCTCATGGGACGTCGGTTGCGGACTTCTCTTCCGATTCATCCTTCGCAGTTGGACCCTGTGCTGCCTGACTGGAGAAGGCTCGTGGGGAAAGAGGAGGAGAAGAGGGTGTATAATGCGCAAACTACAACAGACGCCATCGGGCAAGGCCGCTGGGTGATGTGTTGCCCGGTGACCAGGTGTGGGTGACAGATATGAAGACCCCAGGTACTGTAGATCAAAACATTACTCGCCGAGGTCATTTAAGGTAGACGTGCCCCAAGGGACTGTGCGGAGAAACCGTGTGCATCTGATTCCCTTACCTGAGCCTGAGTGTAAATCAAACCCTGTGGGTCAGGAAAGTGTGTTAAGTAAGACCGTTGAGGCCTTGCCACCTTGCAATGGCCTTCCCCCGGAAACCCGGGTACATAGTGATGTTGTGAGGACCAGATCAGGAAGAATTATTAACAAGCCAGACCGATTGGATCTGTAGAGATCAGTCTGTGAATAGCAATGTCATTTGTGTCATAGTAATCCGAACATGGCTAAGTGAGCATTTTGTGTCAATGTACCAAGTTCGTAGTGAAGACGAAGAAATTGAATAGATCTGGGTTTTGTAATAAGTGAAAAGGGGCCTTATAGAAAAGGAGATGTGGTGTATTCAATGGACTGAGTTGTCTTGCCTT
Source organism: Protopterus annectens (assembly GCF_019279795.1). Taxonomy (NCBI): domain Eukaryota; kingdom Metazoa; phylum Chordata; order Ceratodontiformes; family Protopteridae; genus Protopterus; species Protopterus annectens. The sequence goes on from NC_056734.1 coordinate 858,491,264, forward strand.
AGCTAATGCTCTTTGGGGGCGGGGAGGTGCATGACGTAAGGACTGTGAGACAGGAAGGATGTTGATTGTATTGTACGTTGGCTTGTCAATAAAGTTTGGAGTTGGTAGCAACAGCACACAGTTGTCCCGCGTCTTCTTTCTTAAGTAAAAGAACACGACACATTTCAGTGTTTCATCTACAAATTCAGTGCCTGCTGTCCTCAAAGAATAAACTGCCTATGTTACATAAAAAAAAAAAAAAAAACGATAAGCTGGTATATTGCAATAGGGAATGTGTGGCAAACTGAAAAACAGGTTCATAGTTACTAGGCAACTCATCCAAAGGAGGACATCCTCAGGACTGCAGCACCACAACCCCTTAAAATACAAATATGCAGCCCTCTGTAACCCCAAACACAGCAGCATATACATTAAAAACCCTTAGCTGGAGATGTAGTAATACAGCAAGCATGCATTGGTCTGTAAACAGTTATCTTCTTTGTTGGTTCATCTGTATCTCTTCAATATTTATATATTTGAAGCTGGTACTTTCGGGCCTTGTGATGGATAAAATGTTGCCCGTTAAAATTATTTTGAAAAAAAAAAAGAAGAAGAAGCACGGCTTGTACACACTGCACCTGAACAACATCTATGCCTAAGGACTGTTTTTATTTCCCCAGTAATGTGCTGTGCATTCAGTTTTGAGGGAGGTACTAGCAGATGTTACAGGAATTACTAAGAATATATTGATTTCTTTGACAGCTTTATTTTTAACACGAACAAGGTTTCCAATAATATTTTGGTGTATTGTGTACTTTTGCTGCCAAACCCCTGCATGCTGTCTTCAGCAAACCTGACATAAAGCCGAGGTTTGACAGCTGTCAGTTATTAAACATGTTTTTCTTCTGTTCTTATTTACACACATTTATAGTCATGCTGGTATGCCAAATACTGAGCGCACTAGGACCTGAATGACTGCCTGCTCACATAAATGGATTAGCTTTACAATACCAGCAAGGAAAAAAATCAAGAGCAAGAAGACAGCAACGAATACTATCGGTAGGATATTAACTTAAAAACCCTGCATCATTAAACACAATAAGTTGAATGTTCAATCCCATAGCATAGCGGGACCCATGCAATTAAGATGAAACCCTGGTCGATTTCACAACATAAAACAGACCCCAGTTCAATGAGCATACTGCAATAAGGAAATCCACCAATGCACAGCAAATTCCACCAACCTCAGGGTAAAGACACCCTCTCATTCACTCAATTTAATCACAGTATTACTACAAAAATTGGAGGTGAACAACCATTACATCTTGTTTTAGAGGGTGGTACTACTTGATTTTCCAGTCATCTCAAAGTCCAGCGCAGACAGCTAATAAATGGGATTGTGTGGAAAAAATGCACCCACCTGATTTTTTTTTTTTTTATTTCCAAAAAAAAAGTTTTAAAAGGGGCTAGAGAGTGCCCCTGCGCCCATGCCTAAATCCGCCACTGGGAGATTAATGCTCTACCTGACTCACCTATATCACCAAAAAGCATACCGGGACCACAGGCAATAAGGAGGGGAGAGAGAGAGAGACAGTAAAGATGGCGCAGGAGAAACGCCTGAGACCGTGGTGGTGGCACACAAAACCCGGACTTCACGTGTCCAGTTTTTAATGAAATTTATAACCGGACAATTTGTGGGAAAACTGGACAGTCCGGTCAAAAACCGGACAGCTGGCAACCCTATATGTGTCTATGGTGGGGTACTACAATTTTCACATTAATTTCTCTTATAGTCATTATCTGCTTAATTACAACAGTTTGCATGTGTGTTAAGATTTGTGTTAATAAAAGTATTAGTCAAGTAACAGCTGTTCATAATGTAACATTGTATGAAAAGATAGCATTGAATGCAAGGGATTCATATATTGCAACAGACCAAGGAATTCAAAGTACTGAATATAGTATTGTGTTGTAAATTGTCTTACAATTTTCTTGGTTTTAATTAAAAAGCAGAAAATGATAGAGACTGTATAAATTAAAATGCTTTCCCGCAGTAAAAGAAAATATGGCTTGCTTTGCAAGAACAGTTAATTTCTTGTAAATGTTCAGCTTAGATATTAATAACATATAGCTGTGGGCTTGCTGTAAAGGCGTCCTGTTATAGAAAAAAGAAAGTTGATTTTCTTTGAGCTTTCAGATGCAGAAATAAATTAAATAAAATACAGATACTTCAAGTGACGCAAAGAAGACTTGGAGAGACTTTTTGTGAAGTCTTCAGATACAGTAAGGAAGAAAATAACCAAAGAAGGACATATTTGTCATTTCAGCAGGAACTCTTCAGGCTAGAAATAACCATGGACTTTTTCATGATACAAACAGAAACCAGAAGAACAAGTCACAAGGACATTAAAAATAACATTGTTTGACATTTAAAAGAGTATATAAACTGGACAGTATGTTTCACTCTTTAGTGATGTTTTTGGATTGAGTGTTCATCAGGCTGTCTAGCTGTGTTATAATAGAATTGAAATAACTCTGACAGTATTAACTGTTTGGCAAGAATTTGTACTAATACAAATAAATATTAACGGATACAGTAGTACGGTGTCTGTCAGCCTAGCTCTCTGCTAATAATATTTTATAGTATTCTTAAGGCTGCACATACCATTGTTTCCACTGGGATGGGTTCCCCTCTGTTGGCTCTGGGTCTGAGGCAAGGGTGGCAGAGCTTGGTGAGTTGCTCTAGTATGTCCTTGTCTACCCTGTAGCACTCTACTATCTCCAACTCATGTAGGCCTTGAAAGGTTACCCTGTGCCTGAACACTCTTGTCTTCCTCAATCTGGACCTGTTGTCAGCATCATCAATATCACTGACCTCAGCCTGTAGTACATACAGATGCAGCAGAGCAGCAGCAGCAGCAGCAGCCCCTATCATTTTGTCACTTAAAATTCCCAAGTGTGTACTCCAATGGTGCAGAGTATGTGAGAAAAATCAGATTGAAGGGTGTATGCATACTTTATACTGGCGTGCTGCAGATGCAGCCTGTTTGATTTGCTGGCTATGATATATTCCACCTGCCAGGTATATCATTGAGGGGTTTGAATGGGCTAGCATCAGTGGAACAGGACTTATCAGTCTGTTATACTTGTCTTGATTGACTTGCTCAGGCTATTTCCTTTTATTTATTTATTTACTTTTACCAATTTCTTCCACTGCTATGCCCTGTGGTGTGCCTTGCAAACACATGTGTAAACATTGCTCAGCAGTTTGAACCCTCCCCTATACACGGGCATGCTTAGCTTTTCTTTAACCAGCTAAAACATGAGCTGCAGGGCTAAGTATAGCTTAGCAGCTTCAGACTCACACACTCTCCTTAGCTGTGCTGAGCTGAGCGAAAACAGGCACCACTAAGCTCCAATCCACTTTAATATGCCATGACACACCCCCTTTTAATGTTAGGTATCTGTTCTGCCTGCACCAACACAATTCTAGCTCTACTACTGTTAGTACCTATGGACACGGTGGCCCTTTTTGTGATTTAATATCCCTGGCTCATTTACATGCACCTAAATGCGTATGCCCTGGATACAGCACTACACCAGGATTTATCTCTATAGCTACCACTATAACCTGCCATTGTATGACTCTGCATGCTGGCCACTCAATACCTTTGTATAATTTTAAATTCCATATTTTAAACTTTTTTTTTGCAAAATAGCATGTTTGTGCGTCACTGCGAGCAGCTTAAATATGGCATATGTATTAAAAAAATTTTTAATTTTTCATATATTACATTTATTAACTCAATGGCCATAGTTTTGGCCATTTGCATGCCTACTGAGCAATATACCCTTTTATTTGGTCTTATCCACCGGTACACGGTATGTAACCGCGTGCAATTTTTATGCTTCCATGGCACCTACACAGGTGCCTTTATACTTCCTGAATCACAAAATCACCTCATTTGCATGGTTTTCACCAACATATGAGGTGATTTGTACTCTGTAGACACCTCTGTGTCTGCACGGTGTCGGGAAGCTCGTGCACACCAACAGCCCTTTTTCCTGGATCGCTCGGCAGCCATATTACGTGTTCGGGCCACTATGCTATTCCTACATACAGAATTGCTCCATGTAGGGTTTATTGAATTACCCTGTAGTCTATTTTTTAAGTTAACATATTTTTAAATTAAATTATTTGTCAAAATGTAGACTGGGATTCATAGACATTCATTATGTATATGTGAATTGATAATTTACAATGGCATTGAGAAACATTCAGTCATGCATCATGCATAGAATTGCACTGACATGTTAAGAAAAGGACAACAAAATAACTCATTCACTCCAGCGAGGTCAGGAAGTTTACACTGTAACTTGCAATGGGCGGAGCTTAAGCCTTTTGACAGAATCAAATTATGTCTTCACCATTCAAACAAATGTTCATATCTCTGGAAGCAAGAAGTATAAATGGCAAACCCTTCAGCACAAACAATTTTTATAGTGGTAGTATTCTTTAGTTTCTAGGTCTTAAACTGAATTTTATAAGTCACAGTAAACACAGTAACTATTATATTTGCAATATTGTGTAAACAACTTACAATATCTCACCAACCACACAAACCATCCATATACTGTCAGCAGCATTTTATTCATCTAGCTGAGAGCTTTCATATGAGGCTAAGGGGTCCTGTCTGTGTTACTTGGTTGTTGAGATATTTAGAAAATGTGAAAATTATATCTATATAAATTAAAATCATAAAAACAACAGTTAATATCTATTTACCTGCATAAGACAGAGGTCAGATATTAATGCAATTGAGTTTGCCATTGTGTAAACTAAGGTGAAGTCTTTTAAAACCTTGTACATAGCATGGTTTTGGAATTATTGGTGCAAATATGAGCAAGCAATATTTGACGCCTGGAGATGTCAGTAGGAGTTAACTGCAGATGCACCTGGCGGCATCACTCAGATGTTATGAGATAAAGAGCAGTATAGTGCAGATGGCAGAAATAACACTATGCTGCCTTATGGCAGTAGTGCTAAACCAGGGAATGTGACTGACGTACTGTACTGCAGAATGCTACTGAAGTTGTTGTTAAATGCTCATTCATACAATGTAGCACTGCACAGCTGATCCTTGCACTCATCTTGCACAAAAAGGGCACACAGCAGCTAACAGATAGATAACTGTGGGTGCGCAAAACAAAGTTCAAGCCCTGTTTATCATATAAGCAGGAAGGAAATTGGGTTGAAATAAAGTAGGAAGAGTAAGAATAGCAATGAGGGAAGCACACAAGGGAAGGGCGAGCAATATTTTTGTGGAAGAAAACTCTTTTTCATATATAGAGAATAAGTGTACATGAGGTTGGTAGTGCAAAATGGCTGTGAATGAGGTAAAGGCAAAAGGAGAGGTAGTAGGAGTAGATACACAAGCTTAAAATACAAATTCAGACTGACAGGGGCACTGGACATGCAGTGGATATACAAATGTTTAATAGGAGAGTAGATGGGCACAGACATACAACGGCTGGGTAAATACGGATATTGAAGGTTGGACAATGATCACAGAGTAGGAAAATAACACATAAGTGAGGTCAAACACCTCTGTGGGGATAGACTAGGTCCCTGGCATGGCTGGATGCCAGTCCAGTCCAGATAGCTATACACCCAGCCATCACTTGCTTGAGTGGCTGATGTTATAGGCTGTTAGCTCCTCCAGTGGACCAATAGGTGGACTCTGTCAGCCATATAACTCCACAAACCATGCCAGAAGGTTCATGTTTCAGAGGTGGGCATCCAGTTACCACTGTACCTTAGCTTCCACCAGTTTCTGCAACTGCTGTCAGGAGAATAGGTCAGACACCATCATGCCACACTCAAAAGAGGACTCTTCACCCTCATCCTGAGATGTGGCCATGGTGAGCCTAGTGACTCCTCTGAATCACCATTGTCTCCTTCTAAAAGGTAGACATTGTGGCCAGTAATGACCCAGCATCAGATGCTTTGGTTGTCACAGACTGAGGTGGGGATGGCTTCATCTCCTACTTCTACTCCTCTTCCTCATCCTCTGACACAACTGGAACTACATAAGGAAAACACAGTGGGAAAAACAAGTAGATACATACAGTGCAACACAATTCTTTGATCAAATGACACATACATCATACAAAACCTGCTTCTGATACAGTTGTTCCTGCCTTCTGTTGGCAACCAACTATGTTAAGATGCCAGCACTGCTCACCACAACAGATGGTGCCAATGGAATCAGTGACCATCATGCAAGCTTATGCTAGGCAGCTGCCTTTTATAACACCTTATCATATTTCCTTTGCAGGGACTCTTGAGTCTCTCAGTGTAGGAAAAGCAAGAAAATCATGCTCTTTCTGACACACCATGTTGGAGCTCTGTATTTCACAATGCCTGAAATTGCCACGGTCACTCATTCACATCCTGATCTGTAGTCCTATATGTATGGATTCACGTTTGTAGCTCACATATTGACCAATATGACATTGGACTGCACATTACTGTAGATTCTCTAGCACTGCACTGCACTGTGATACTAATGAATGGCTGTAGTGCAGCATCACGGTGCTACAGACACATTCTATATGAGTGAGCATAATGGTCACATCACTCATGGTCAATGTAACATGCACAGCTACCAGTAACATGGTTGGCTAGAGTGATGCCTTATAGCAGAGATTCAGAATCTGTGACACCATGAAACTTCATTAGCATAGTCACTGTGCAAATTGGCTATTTCTTGATAGCATACTACTGTGGACTAGAAGAGTTCTGATGCAGATTCTGTAGACTTGCAGCTTTATAAAGCTAACAAAGGATTTACAGAGTTGAGGAATGAGTCCTGCCTGCTGAAGTACCTCCACAGGAACAACAGACTCTGAATATGTAACTCTCAAAGGAAACAGTTGTGATGTACAGGCAACCAAGAACCCAGAATACTGGCTTTGCACTGCATATCTAGCCTGCAGTTTTGGAATGGGCAAATATGTACACCAGAACCATTGTGAATGGACATGCTACAGGTGGTTTGGGGCTCTAGGATCACATGTTGAGATACAGCAACACTCTGTAACTAGGGGATGGTGTACATAGCAGTAATTGTAGTTGAAAAACAGAGACTTAAAGGGGGGGGGGGTACCCTTTGGCCATGGTTACAGTACACAATCAGCTCCCATGCCCTTACCTTACCTCATAGCTTGCAGTCATGTCACCTGTCATTGTTTCCTGCCCACACACTTGTGTAAATAATAACTTCTGCACCTTGTTACTCCCTAATCTGTGCAGATATAATGATGTCTAATACAGTCTATGCTCTGCTTGCATGGCTTTGGCAACATTTTACAATATGTTAGCTGTGACATGGCCCTTGTATGTGCAAAAAGTGAACTGCACCTGCCTGTGCCTCAACTGTGGTACTGCTGCTGCTAAATGTTTTTCACATGACTCTTCACCTTGCCTTTCTGCTGCTAGCACTAATTGTATGGAAGGTTCTGCTAAGATGTAAAAAAGTCTGCATATCATTGCTGGAGCCTTCCTGTGTCCTGAAAGAGTGCTCTTCAAACTATCTGGAGATATACAAAGCCAAGTATATTTTTCTGGCACTTCAGAGTTGTGTACTGGTAATTGTTGTTTGACTAATTTTATATCATTGCTGGCTGACTTCAGAGTTGTGCACTGTTATTTTTGCTTCACTGTATAGTTTTTCAGATCTCTGCTGAAGGTGTTGGTTTTCCCATATTCACCCTCCCTATTTCTGTGTTGTTGTTTAAATTTGGAGGGTTTAGCACTTGCCCGCCCTCACTGTAGATTTGATCTGGGACACTCCCCCCATTCCCATCTCTTTACCTCATTCTACCTAACAGACTCCTTATGCATTGTTTTTAGTCATTTTTAATTTAATTGCATTTTTAAACTGTTTGGTCTAACATTGCTACATACTCAAGTGTACTAGCTTGCACTGCATTTGAATTTTTTTGACTGCTGTTTTAGCTACTTTTCTGTATATATATATATATATATATATATATATATATATATATATATATATATATAAAACTTTCCTGTAACTAGTGTAGGCCAGATTTAGATTTGCTGTATCCAGGACGGTATGTAAGCTTCTGAGCCCCCCCAAGCTTTCTGTGTTGGAGGGAAGCCTTCTAGCTTATCAGTGGGAGTGGTAAGCACTAGGTAACCTATCTACCACATAAGGAGTAGTTCTGGTCCAGAAATTGTAGTTATTGGCCATTTGGGCTGTTTTTTTCATCTCTCTCAACTTTCTAATTTAAAAGCCCACATTTGCACTTGTTTCCCCTCTTTTATGTAACTAGTTTAGTCCAGATACAGATTCTTACTTTTAGCACTTGAATTTGCTTATTCATGATCAGCACTTGTTCAGAACTTGTAAGCACTAAATAACCTACTAATTACTACAGCACTCAACCTTCCTCATTACCTAGAGGAAAACAGTTTTGGTAATTACTTTCCTCACTTGCTTAGAGAAAAACAGCTCTTGTACTCACTTTCCTCACTTATCTAGAGGAAAATAGTTTTTTTTTTATTCAGGCATGTCCAAGGGTCAGTTCCCAGTGTTCTCTCCTGTCTATCTGATGAATCTGGGCATCTTGGGGCAATGTAGAAATTGCCTCATGTACACAGACAACCCTCTCCTCCTACCACCCAATATTACAACCTGTGAGAAATGCACTTATCTAGCCAAACTGGAGGTAAAGCTCTCTCCAATCAAGACTGAACTTGACAGTCAAGAGAAGAAGGTAAACACTTGCACCACACCACACTCATCACATAGTCTCACTAAATCTACACCACTAAAATCCACACATAGAAACACAAAAACATTCGCGGAGGCTCTCAATAATAATCTGCTCAAGCAACAGAGACCTCCAGAGCAGAAATGCAAGCAACCTCCACCCCCCAACACAACCCAAATGACATATAGCCTGCAGACTCAGTGTGCCACTCAACCACAGCCAATAAGGCAAAACAACTTACTCAACACACTAGTCATAGGCGACTCAATAGTCAGGCACACTGATGTCCCACTCACCAGGCTAAACAAGGAGAAGGTTACTGTCAGCTGCCTATCGGGTGCCAGGATCCACCACATAACCCACGCACTCAGGTCACTCCACAACAAGTACAAATATGACTCTGTCATTCTCCATGTTGGTGTGAATGACCTGAGACGTACCTCCCTGGACTACATGAAAAGAGACATGGAAGAGCTCTCCGATCTTGTAGCCCAGGCAGGTATGACCCTAGCCCTGAGTAGCATTCTGCCATCACCCAGAATGATGTTGCAGTACAAGGACAAAATGATCGACTTCAGCAATTGGCTAAGCTTCTGGTGCAATTCTAAAGGGATCCAGTATCTGCCTGCCTGGGATGACATGGTCGACAGACCACGATGCTTTGCCAGAGATGGCCTGCACCTTTCACCCCTGGGATTCTGGATACAGGCTAAGGTTCTTGCCGCAGCCTATAGTGCCTTTTGTAGGCAAGGTTCAAATGACAAATTCACCACCATAACAGGAACAGGCAAGCAAAAACTGAGGGTGATGCTACTCAATGCTAGAAGTCTAAATCTCAAAATGCACTCACTCGAGGCACTCCTTAAAAATGGAGAACATCGATATCTGTGCAGTGACTGAGACCTGGTTCAAGGCTCCAGAGAGCACCCCTGCACTACCAAGTTATAACTCATACCACACTTTTCGGCCATGTAACCTGGACCGGAACACCAAAGGCGGAGGTGTGTCCATATTCATTAAGGATATCCACACCTCCAGGCTAGTTGCTTAGCATAATGCAGCCAAGGTTTCCAAGTGCAACTAACTCTGGGCAAAACTGCAATCCAAATTGTAGCTTGCTACAGATCACCCACCATGCCCCAGGATTCCCACTCCTCTTTTCTTGATGTACTGGAAAATATTAGGGTTCAACCAAATACCCTAATAATGGGCGATTTCAACTACCCCACCATTAACTGGGAAAACTACTCATGTACCAACTCCTTCGCTCAACGCTTTCTGGAATTCATAAACTCCAATGCCCTAGATCAACTTATCCACACCCCCACCAGGGGCAACAATATCCTAGATCTAGTCATTACAAATATGAGTGACCGGTGTTCCACACCTGAAGTCAACGCCTCATTGGTCCAATCCTACCATAAGCTAATTACCCTAGATATCCACATCCTGCCTCCACCCCCCATTAAGGAAACCGTGGTAAAAAATTTCTCCAAAGCCAACTTCATGCTTCTTACGTCAGAAGTGGTGAACTTCAAGACACCCATGCAGATGGACAATACAGTTATGACTACTGAATCCTACACAATTGCACTTTATAAGCACTTACATGAGTGCATGGATCGTGCTATCCCAAACGGAACCAAGATGCTATCCTCCAAAAAAAGGAAGCCAATCTGGTGGTCCCCTGCCATAAACAAACTGTACAACAAAAGGAATAATCTCTTGCAAAAGAGAGTAAAAATCCCACGAGTGGAGGAGCTCTCTGGTCAGCCTCTGTAAGAAGCTGCGATCCCTGATAAAATCCTCCAAAGCTAGTTATGAAAACAAAATTGCCACTGATTCTAAAGACATCCACAAAGCATTCTATAGCTATGTCAAGAATCTCAGTGGCAACACTCAGATCTGCTCTGAGTTACAGCACAATGGCACTAAATATACAGACCCAACTGATATTGCCAATATCCTGGCAGATAGCTTCAATGCTAACTTTACCTCCCTCTCACCCCCTCAAGAGCCCATCTCTATACCGGAAGAATGCAAAGTTCCTGTAATTATGGATGCACAGGTAAAAACCACACTCTCCAAAGCCAAGAACACAGCATCCATGGGACCAGACAACATCCCAGGCTGCATTCTACATGAACTACAGAATGAACTGGCACCCCACCTAAGTACCATGTTCAATCATAGCCTCACCTCAGGCTTTGTGCCTGCTGAATGGCGCACAACAAGGGTTATCCCACTCCACAAGGGGGGAGCCACCACAGACCCTGGGAACTACTGCCCCATTAGCCTGACGAGCCTGGTCTGCAAGGCCATGGAACGTATCATCATGGAACTTTTAAACAAAGACATTGGTAATCTCCAAATTCTGGATCCCACCTAGTTCAGGTTTCTAAAAGGCAGATCATGTCTCCTAAACCTGATAGACTTCTCTGAAGCAGTCACCAAAGCCGTAGACAAGGGTAAGGTGGTTCACACAGCCTATCTAGATCTTGCCAAGGCTTTTGACACCATCCCCCACTCTGGAATTATAGATAAACTCACTAAACTAGGTATAAATCCCTATGTCACAAGATGGGTTGCCAACTGGCTCACTGACAGAACACACACTGTGAAAGTAGCAGACTCCAAATGAGACTTCAGACCAGTGACAAGTGGAGTACCACAGGGTTCAGTCCTGGGTCCACTCCTGTTTGGTATCTACTTCTCTGAAGTACAGGCTAACACAGAAGGTCTTTGGCTAACGAAGTTCGCATATGACTGCAAACTAGGAGCCATAATCGAAACTCCTAAAGATGCGGACATCATACAAAAGGGCCTCACTGAGACAGATGCCCAGTGTCAAAGCCATGGCCTCAAGCTCAATGCCAAAAAGTCCATTGTCATCCCCTTTGGTAAAAACTCTGTACCCATGAACTACAACATAGGCGGTAGTATACTTAACACCAAAAGTGTGATAAGAGACCTTGGGACACAGGTGGACAGTAATCTCTCCTTTGATAATCACATCGCCATAGTAGTCAGGAAATCCTTCTACGTGGCACACCTCATCATAAAAGGTTTCTCATCCAGAAAAAAAGAGGTCATTGTTCCACACTACTACATCACTCATTAGACCCATTATAGAGTACAATGCCCATTTTGGTATGTACCTCACAAGACATCTACAACAACTGGAAAGGCTACAGAAATACCTCACAAAGAGGATTACCAGCCTCAAACAGATGCCCTACGCAGACCGTCTCAAAAAACTCCAGCTTTACTCCGTCACATATCGCCTACTCAGAGGTAATCTTTGCCTAACATACAAAGCTATGTCAAACCCAGAGCTGTTGGACATGCTGCACTTAAAGAAATCCCAATCTCTCCGAGCTACACACTCTAGGGACCTAAACCTTGTCACCACAATAAACAGAACATGCCGAAGCGATAAATTCCTGTCCCAGAGACTTCCCATACTCTGGAATAAACTATCTATCTATATCAAACAAAGCTCCTCATTAGCACTCTTCAAGAAAAATCTTGATGATTGGATGGGAAATAGGAAACTCACCCCAGGGATCAATTTTGTGGCTCTGCTCGACAGTGGCACAGGAAAATAATTTTCTTGGGTGGCAAAAGCCAGGGTACCTTTTTGGCTGGGCTTGTATAGGCCCCAGGGCCGATAGGCTAGTACCTACCTATGAACCTATGAACCTATGTCTTCCTGATACTGTGTTTGTGCAATACCATATTGTGCAGCATTGCACATACAACAAACATCTTCCTGCAGATTACAGCACTGCATTGCAGTGCCCCTCCTGATGTATATACAAAACAGAAGGTCTTGTGTAAACTGAATATCAAGCACCTACATAGCTCACAGCGTTTACCCCCACAGTTAGCTAAAAAAACAAAAAGTAATTATGGAAAAGGCCCAAAATTATGAGCAAATATGAAATGCTGGTATATTAACTTACAACATCTAAAAATAATTTCCATTTTTAAGAGGGACAGAGCAGAAGTGTTACTTTTTTTACCAGTTCTGCAACATGTCAAAAAAATTAGGCTATTTAGTTTGCATGTTCTTCAGGACTCACTAGTGTGCAAAAACAAAATATCAATCATTGTTCTTAATAAAATTTTAAATTCAATTAGAAGATTCATGCTCCGGAATTGTTTATGATCTTGTTAAGGGGAAAACATCATCCCCGAGATTTAATAAACTCTGTGTAGGAATAGCGTTATTCTTAATTCCTACACACTATGAATGGTGTCTGTGTCTGCACCTCCCTCTCAGCAGAGAGCCTTGCATATTAATTAAGGCACGCTACTGAGGGGGGAACTGTATACACGGACACTGAATGAGAGCTATGGGGTGTGTTACAGTGCTTGCAGATCTGTAACATGCACCCTGCACTCTCAAAAATGATGTACAGCACTAAAACAATAAAGAAAGTGTCCTTGGACACTTATGTAATAAGTTTAAGTGTAATGTCATGTAAGGGGTGTGCTACAGTATCCATAACACACCCCCTACATTGTCAAAGTGCCATACAGTACTAAATGATTCAAATAAAGTGTCCTCAGACACTTTTTCATAAGTAAATATATGTATATCACACAGGTGGTGTGTAACAGTGTCCACAACACCCCCCCCCTGCACTTTCAAAGTGTATTACGGCACTAAAATGTATAACATTTGTGTATTCCTGGCCATTCTGAAAATGTGGCTGTAGGGGGTGTGTTACAGTGACTGTAACACACCCTCTGTACTGTCACAGTGCTGTACAGCATGATAATGAAATGTTATTTGCCCTATTATATGTATTTCTTAATTTTTTTTATTTCTTTTTCTATTAAGTTTACGTGTAGCTGAGTGGGTTTACGCAGCACGGCTCTTTGCTCAGCAGTACTTAAACATATTGAGAAGTTATATAAAAATATATAGATAAAATCTTCACAGCCATGTTATCTGAGTGGTTAGAGTCATGGCTTTGCCTGCAGTAGGTGTACAGTTTGAATACCCAAACAGACATTCAGCTTTTACATGGGAAAGCATTTTTATATTAATTTTTATTTTATTTATTTATGTAGTTATTGATATTTGTTAATCAGGGTAGTGTAGCTGGTCCAGAATCCCATTGTCAGTGGAGATATGAGGTGAAAGCCACCATTTAAACACATGTCCTATACAGTACAATCACACCCCAAGGTAATGTAATGAAAGTACATAAGGGGAGGTCATGTAAAGTAAAATACATACACTTAATAATAATGTATCAATAATGAGTAATTAATATCTAATTTTTTTAATTAAAAATCTTGTTCGCCCTTAGCTAAGTTTTTCTAAGCACTGCTAAGCCAAGCCAAGCAATGCTTAAAGGAAAACTCCACCTTAGAACTCAAAAACATATTTTTTTCATTGTATCTTTGTTTTTGAGCTATTTTAATGCCTCAAAATCCCTCCAAATGCACTTTTTACAATTTTAATGCATTTGTCTCAAAATGGCAGATGATGTGGCCTGCCTTGGTAACGTGATCTTATTTTCTTGCTTTTCTTCCTTCTTCCCAGAATACATTTCAAACCCTCTTTATATGACTCATGTCAGACATAAGGAAGTGGTGCTGTTTTCTCATGCTATTAAAATATAATGGCAGGACTGTGAAGCACTGTCATCTAAACACACCTTCTGTAAAAGTGCTGCTTCTCTGTTTACCTGACTAAGCCTATTTATCTGTTTGACAGTGATTGTTATATGCTATAAATAGCTGTTAGCTACTTACAGCAGAAGAAAGCAGATAAAAACAGTTTTTTTGTAAGAGGAGTCTTTTGTAGTCCTAACAAACTTAAACCCTCCCCCATACTCTCATGCTGAGGTGTGAAAACTCTCACTGCAGTAAATAATCCTTGCTGTACATCTAAACTTTGTTTGCTACTTCCCAATGCCTTCAGTGGGAGGATTTTTCTCTCTCATGAATGATGCAGACTTAAATTGCGTTTTACTAGTTCCTCAATTATTTCTGTCATGTTCCCCCTCCTTTATTCTGTTTCATATTTATTTATACGTTGGTAATCAGGAAAGTGAACTGGTCCCAGGACCCTTTTTAGCCATAATATAAGCTACACTGGCAAAGATAATAAAAATTATTAAATGCACTTATCAATACAAATAAAAAAAAACTACTGACAGAAAGACATTGACCAAGATTACATGTGGAACACATAGCCAATGTGTGACAGTGACCAAGTAAATCATTGAGCAACATTTACTAGAATGTATACATTAATAATGCTTAACTGTTTAAGTTTAATGTTTAATGTTGTTTATTATAAATAATTCATTGCATGCACACATATTGCGTGCGCATGTACTGTATATGTGTATGTATGTAAAGTGCATATGTACAAAACCGCGCGTGTGTGTGTGTGTGTGTGTGTGTGTGTGTGTGTGTGTGTGTGTGTGTGTGTGTGTGTGTGTGTGTGCATTTAAACACAGTTAAGCACTTCTGATTTCCTTTTCTTAGTGTTCTTAAGGCAAGGGCACATAGCAAATGTATGTTAAAGTAAAATCAGTTGTATATTATGGTTGCTGTCTGACAATGCAAGGATTGACGTAAAGTCAGTGAGAATCTCTTACAATGGATCTGCATGTGGCAGATATGCATCCCACTCTGGAAGGATGTCACACAAAGCATAAAAGACCTTTTTCTATGAACAGCATCAGTGTACCTAGTTTATAGGGTTGCCACATGACTCTCTTTCTACAGTTCTGACCTGTGTGTGTGTGTGTGGGGGGGGGGGCTTGAAAATGGTAAATGCATTTATACTTTACAAGAAAAAATATTTACTGACTTTTCTCTAAATGTCACAGAAATCTTTGCTACTACTCTTAAGTTATCTTAACATGAACTATTATAAATAACATTTAAAGCTTAGAATTTCAATACTGTGTTGCTTATGTAAATTTGTCAGAAGAGTTGACAATTGCTTTTAAACTCCTGACTGATCTAATTGCTTTGTTTTGCTATAAAAGGGGAGTGTTAAGTTCTCCTCTCATCTGCAATAAAAACAGTGGAAACAATTCCACAGCTTTCTGTCTTTTTTTATATCAGCTGCTGTGTTCTTGACATTAGCAGGATTAATTATCCATCTACGATTGAGGAGCAGTACCTAACAGGGTAAACTACAGATTTAACTGTGCCTATGATAGATCATGCAGGTGGAGATGAATTTCTCTGCAAAGTATGTGAGACGTTGAGTTTAAAAAAAAGTAGGCGGGCTTTCCCTTCCTTTGACTCCAGTGCAAGGAAATAAAAGTTTTAAAAAACTACAAGCAGATTTCTGGTACATACACAATGCTGGAACCATATTGTAGGGAGAAAAGAAACCTAATGATTGAGTTAAACTGTATGAGAGGGTAGAGTTTTCCTTTAAACAGGCCATGTCTGAGCAATATCTAGCAAAGCTTAGCTCTGCTTAGCTGGTTTAAGCATTGCTAAGCAGTCCCCTTCTAAGCAGTCCTCAGCTGAGCTAAGTGGATTTGCACACCACTAAGCACTGCAAAGAATTTGCCACTTTAAGCACTGCTCAATTCTGCTTAGTGGGTTTTTGCACTGCTGAGCTATGCTTAGCATTTTTAAAAATGGTCCAATGGCAGCAAAGGGTGGGAAAATGGCCTTATTTAAACCACACAGGCTGGAATACAGGCAGTACCTGTTAGAGTTTGATCTGTGCAGGAACTATGGCAGGTGCTGGAGAGGGAGCATGCTTTTGGGTGCAGTGCTGGTGTGAAAACTCTCACTGCAGTAAATAATCCTTGCTGTACATCTAAACTTTGTTTGCTACTTCCCAATGCCTTCAGTGGGAGGATTTTTCTCTCTCATGAATGATGCAGACTTAAATTGCATTTTACTAGTTCCTCAATTATTTCTGTCATGTTCCCCCTCCTTTATTCTGTTTCATAGTTATTTATACGTTGGTAATCAGGAAAGTGAACTGGTCCCAGGACCCTTTTTAGCCATAACATAAGCTACACTGGCAAAGATAATAAAAATTATTAAATGCACTTATCAATACAAATAAAAAAACTACTGACAGAAAGACATTGACCAAGATTACATGTGGAACACATAGCCAATGTGTGACAGTGACCAAGTAAATCATTGAGCAACATTTACTAGAATGTATACATTAATAATGCTTAACTGTACTATGTTGTTTATTATAAATAATTCATTGTATGCACACATATTGCATGCGCATGTACTGTATATGTGTATGTATGTAAAGTACATATGTACAAAACCGTGTGTGTGTGTGTGTGTGTGTGTGTGTGTGTGTGTGTGTGTGTGTGTGTGTGTGTGTGTGTGTGTGTGTGTGCATTTAAACACAGTTAAGCACTTCTGATTTCCTTTTCTTAGTGTTCTTAAGGCAAGGGCACATAGCAAATGTATGTTAAAGTAAAATCAGTTATATATTATGGTTGCTGTCTGACAATGCAAGGATTGACGTAAAGTCAGTGGGAAACTCTTACAATGGATCTGCATGTGGCAGGTATGCATCCCACTCTGGAAGGATGTCACACAAAGCATAAAAGACCTTTTCTATGAGCAGTATCAGTGTACCTAGTTTATAGGGTTGCCACATGACTCTCTTTCTACAGTTCTGACCTGTGTGTGTGTGGGGGGGGGGCTTGAAAATGGTAAATGCATTTATACTTTACAAGAAAAAATATTTACTGACTTTTCTCTAAATGTCACAGAAATCTTTGCTACCACTCTTAAGTTATCTTAACATGAACTATTATAAATCACATTTAAAGCTTAGAATTTCAATACTGTGTTGCTTATGTAAATTTGTCAGAAGAGTTGACAATTGCTTTTAAACCCTTGACTGATCTAATTGCTTTGTTTTGTTATAAAAGGGAGTGTTAAGTTCTCCTCTCATCTGCAATAAAAACAGTGGAAACAATTCCACAGCTTTCTGTCTTTTTTTATATCAGCTGCTGTGTTCTTGACATTAACAGGATTAATTACCCATCTACGATTGAGGAGCAGTACCTAACAGGGTAAACTACAGATTTAACTGTGCCTATGATAGGTCATGCAGGTGGAGATGAATTTCTCTGCAAAGTATGTGAGACGTTGAGTTTAAAAAAAAGTAGGTGGGCTTTCCCTTCCTTTGACTCCAGTGCAAGGAAATAAAAGTTTTACAAAACTACAAGCAGATTTCTGGTACATACACAATGCTGGAACCATATTGTAGGGAGAAAAGAAACCTAATGATTGAGTTAAACTGTATGAGAGGGTAGAATTTTCCTTTAAACAGGCCCTGTCTGAGCAATATCTAGCAAGGCTTAGCTCTGCTTAGCTGGTTTAAGCATTGCTAAGCAGTCCCCTTCTAAGCAGTCCTCAGCTGAGCTAAGTGGATTTGCACACCACTAAGCACTGAAAAGAATTTGCCACTTTAAGCACTGCTCAATTCTGCTTAGTGGGTTTTTGCACTGCTGAGCTATGCTTAGCATTTTTAAAAATGGTCCAATGGCAGCAAAGGGTGGGAAAATGGCCTTATTTAAACCACACAGGCTGGAATACAGGCAGTACCTGTTAGAGTTTGATCTGTGCAGGAACTATGGCAGGTGCTGGAGAGGGAGCATGCTTTTGGGTGCAGTGCTGGGGCATGTTGGAGTCCAGGGTCATGGCTGGGCTCCTTGTTAAGAAACATGATGGCAAACTGCTGCAAGGCCAGTACCAGGGCTCAGAATACAAGTCTGAGGCCTGGGATCATCTGGCACATGAGGTCACCAATGCCACTAGAATCCCCCACACATCATGATAACCTGAAGTGGAGAAAGGGGGCTCTTGGGGGCTCAGTGGATCCAGATAGGCCCAGACCAGAATACCCAAGTTTTGCATAATGGTGTGTTTTCCCCCCAACAGCTGCTTAGGAGAGGACTCGTAACATTGAGGCCTACTCTGGGCATCTGGTGAGGCTGTGCTGACAATGTGGTGAGTACAGATCTATCTTGCAATATATAGTACAATAAATAAAAAAGTGTAATTGTATCCTACCATTAGATATAGTGTGTTCTGAGCGTAATGAATAAATGTGTTGTTCGACCCACAGTGATATAAGTGACTAATACTTGGTACTGTGCAATACAGATGAAGGCAGCAAACAAGCTACTATTGATGAAAAGAAACCAATACTGTAGCAATATTCTGCAGGAATTATATAAGTATATACAATATGAATACTAAGGATCTGGTAATAAAGTACACTGTGATTGCTACTGTGAAGGTAATAAATGACATTCATTCATCATCTACAGAATATGCAGTACAACTGAATTTAGAATTTTGAATGTAATAAACCACTGTGTCATGTCACCCTCAATAAAAGCTACTTCCACAAACTGGTGTGTTTATTCTGGAATGTTGCTGAAGAAATACAATTGTACAGGTGGTACACAGCAAATATGGCTATGAGAACATGAATTGAGTGAGGTTTGGCTGATAACCAACTGTTATGCTAAATTGTAGATGTGGAGCTGTAAAACAAGATACAATGAAATTTGATATATGTTCTGCACTACGATCTGAACCTTGAATAGTAATGTGTAATGTATTATACTGTGTTCTCTGCAGCATTGGCTTGTGTTAACCTTTACATTTCAGCTATATTTAGTCCTGAATATAGGTACGCTGATGCAGGCACGTATGAGACTGTAATAGGTGTAGACTGCAAATATATGAAGTGCAAATGTATATGGGTCAGGTATGCAAGACAGCACCCTGCTATGGTCTGTACAGATCACACATATTCACATCCATTAAGAGTTAAATGTATACACCTGAATTCAAAGTATTAATATCTGTCTATCATATATGAATCTCGTGCATGTATGTTAAACTGTCACTGCAGTCTTCTGTGACAGTCAACTTATATTAAAAGGACAGACTTTGTAACCAAGTGATTTTTAGGCAGAAAGTCAAGCAGGCAACAGCAGTGGCCCGCTCTGTGTAATAAGAAATAGATATGTTGTTTATTTTTGCACACACATACCATAGTTGGAATCCAGGGACTGGTACTAAGATGTGTTTATAGTTACACACAAGTAATCCTGACTATTTGTAGAAACAGCCAGGTAGTGTTAACACATATGTTCACCACAGGGTTTACAGGTAAAGAAATGTTTGTGTTAGCTGTATGAAGTGTATACTAATAAACTGTGTACAAATGTACTAGTGTCCAACCCCATGACTACAAATGACAGTAGGATAGGTCTATACACCATGTACTCTTCCTGATACATGTCTCTCAAGTGTCACGCTGTCATGGCTAGTGATCACTGTTGCCAATAACCTTGGACACAGATATAAATCCAGTGGAAGTATGCCATTAGCACACTCACACAAAATCAGTGCAGGGTACACCTTTTTAGTCATATAATTAACCCTGACATGTACGAGTCCCCTCTAGTTATGTACCTAGAGTTCTCACAGCTTACCCAATACCAATCCAGGTCGACAGCTTAACAGGTATGTACATGCTATAGAAGCTATAGGCCAAAGGTAGATGTAATGTAAGGGCAGACATGTAGAGTTTTGAGCAGTACTGTCGTGAAAAATATAACATATACAGTTGGTAATGGACTGTTTTTCTCTCCCCCACCCCTTATCTACATCACTAATTATTATTCATATACTGCAGGTATGTTGTTCTCAAAACATAATGTTGGGACTTCTGTTGTATTATTGTTCATATTTTTCAATAGTTGCATACTAACATACTTTGCTCAAATTGCACTGTTGGTTGCCTGCTGCCATAACTGTTACTGGCATGCTGTTTCAATAATGACTGTTATTCCATTTATGCATGTATTCCATTTTATATGCAATTTTTTTCAGTTCTATTGTTTTGCGTTAATTGGAACACACATGCAGGCTGTCATAACTGATTTTGAAATGTTTTGTTCATGACTAACCAATACATGTTGACAAACCTCAACATCATAGCATGTTTGGGTAGGCCGATCACATAAGATCTGCCTGTCCCACCTTATCTGGCCATGGCACCAGGTCCCAGCATGTCTGGGACCTAACCTTGAGCTGCCTCCTCTGCTGATCCTGCACCACCCTCGGATGGAACTGCCTCAGGAGATGGGGCTGTCCCCCCACTGGGTGCAGGTGTGGAGAGGACCCTGTCACCCAACACCAGTTCTGAGGTATGGTGTGCAAGGTTATCCAGTGGGATTTGGATGATTGCCTGCACCAGATAGAGGGCAGACTGTCACACCTTGAGTGGCAGGCTAGCCTCAGTGCCCAGCCCCCAGCACAGCCACCTTCAGGGCTGTGAAGAGGCAGTGGTGACTGCCCATGGGTGGGGACCTCAGTCCCACTGTTTCCATTGGGGGCACCTGGTCCTCTGATTCCCATCCACCCTCCCCATCCATTGTATTTGCCCCCTCATGTGTCATACACCTCCTCTGTCACTGTCTTGTCTGTCTTGTCTGTATGCAACATAGGAATAACTGAGCCATGCAATGTCCAGCAAACTGGTTGCTCCCACTGTACTCACCACCACTCACAGTAGCACATTAAAGGCCTGGAGGGTGGGACACATTTCACAATTATGAATATGTGTTCTAAATGTTGCCTAACACTCTCTGGATGGCACTGCTACATAACATATGTACCAGAGGCACATGGTTCACCTGGACTGTTATGGGTGCCCTCAGCCAGGCCATGCTGTGACACAACAGCTGACACCGATCATTCACTGACAGTAACAGCCTACTGTCCACTATTGTCTTCACAATCCCTGTTCTGACTCCTGGCCAGAATGCAGCAGCTGTGGCCTGCTACACATGCAGGAGTATGTCCAGCTACCTGCAAAAGACCTACCAAACACCTAGAACAGATTATCCACATGACACACATACATCAAGAGCTGGGGCGTGCTCATGTGAAAGGGACATGTGTCACAATCTCCCCCTACAAACATATACAGCTGATAGAACAGCATCAACTGTAGTAGCATGCACATTCAGATAAAAAAGGATGTATGACATTCACATCTGCCTGTCTCCTTCATGACCCCAACACACATTGTTCAACAGTACACTGCTACAGATTCTGAAAGTCTGTTAACAATGACCGAACATAGCATGGAAAACTGTTGACATAACACATCAATCCAAATAGTGGACAGTATTTCTAGCTACCCTCTGTAAAGCTGTAGCTCCAACAGCTCAATAATGTCCTCCTCACAGGCCAGGAAAAGGGGCAAGGCCTACATGAAGGCTTTAATTATAGCACTGTGTAGCCATACCATTGGCTAATGGAAAGGCAATCCAGCTGTGTTAGTAGTGGGGGACATTCGCCCTGGCTCAGCAGCAGTTCATACATATTCAGCATACAATGTAAGATAATGCATACAGTACCTGATATTCATGTACCATTACTGTATTCCCAGGGTTCTGCCATGTCACAGGCACATTCTCCAAACTCTGGAGACAACCATCACGTATTGTCCAACCGGTGTCTGGAAATACACATTTGTGTGGCAGGGGGTCTACATCTATGAAGTATATGTACACATTCTGCAAACATCCTGGTACTGCAGATGTCAAACAGCTATGAGGAGGACACACTACACCACATATACACTGCTCTCAGTAACTGTGTAGGATAGATTTATTATTTATTTATTTAAATTTGTTGACCGGGAGTGTTCGACTGGACGTGGGTCCATTTTCAGTGGAGGCCTGGTGAAAGCTCCAAAGTAAAAAAAAAAACTGATATATGTTTATAGATCTCTATCTCTATCTATCTCTATCTATCTTTAATAGATGTTGCTGGAATAGCCACATGTACTTGTAGTACCACTCACCTGTTTTTCGGTTGTAGGCTGGATGACATGGTACTAAAATACTGCCCAAAGGGGACACCCAGCAGTCAATGACTGATGGGTGTGGACACATAACAACACAGTCTGTCACACCACTCAGGCTATATCTGCTACTACTGGTGCCATATCACATTACTAGGCTATGGGCCCTGAGCAGCCATATACCTGACCTAGGCCAGATGTTAGCTCAATATCTGAAAGGCAGCACCCGATGCCCTGTCCAACAGAGACACAGGCTGTATCCCAAAGGTGTTTGTGCAGTTAACAATCCAGTTATCCTGGCTATGCCTGCAAAGGTGTAAATAGCTATACTGTCTGATGTGGACAGGGTGCACATTCCACCACAGGCTGATTGTGTGGGACACACATCTGAGGTGCTAACAAGGCCACTTTGTCACACACCAGGTTGAGGGTGTGTGTGTGTGTGTGTGTGTGTGTGTGTGTGTGTGTGTGTGTGTGTGTGTGTGTGTGTGTGTGTGTGTGTGTGTGCACGCGCTGACTTGCACTTTTGCAGCAGTCCCAGCAATGTGGAGTCCGTGAGTGTCTTGCATGCCACACTGAGGTCAGCCATGAGGATTATGTATGAAACTGGGTAGAGGTTTGGCCTTATGGCCTATCGCTGTGAAGTACATGTGTGATGGCCTGGTATTCCCTGTTGGGGAACCTTTGTGATGTACCCAGCTGCTGCATGTGCTGTGGGATGTGAATGACAAACAGGGAATTATAGGCATTAATAGTCCCCATTGGGGGGATGCAAGGATTTTATACCCTATGCCCCGTGATGACATACCCTTATGTATGACATGGGCCATGTAGAAGGCTTATCTTACAGTGGAAGCAACATTGTGTTGACATGTCATGTTGCCAAGGACTTGTGTTTACACCACACTCATGATTGATTGCATGCCTATGTTGCTTACATTGTCATAATATTTGGTGATGTCACTCTCCCTATAGGGTTTCATACTGCATGTCCTGGTATGTGGCCTGAGGCTGTGTATCTGGCAATGGTCATGCATCTGTGTGAGACCATCCTAGGCAGATGTCCATATCAGTAGGAAATCCGGTGACAGCACACAACATGCAGTCATCCACAGACATGGTTAGACATAGGCTAATAGCTGTTACATGCACCTCAGATGTGTACATCACACATAACACAAGTCTTAACATAGAATAACAGGATACACATATACTTATGGGTGAACTGCATGAGATGCATTTCCCTATGTGGAATAGGTGGGTCATGTCAGTGCACTACTGTGCTACCCCTATGGTAACATATGGTGTGGTGCATACTTGGCAGTGTTACATCTATGATGGCCACGTGGACTGTATTGTCACATAGTTTGTCCAGCTCAAGGTAGGCATTTTGCAGTGTCACCCCCCCCATCCACGGCTTTGGTGACTGTGTCATCAAAGTCACCTGAGTGCAGTAGACGTGAACCCTTCCTTTTTATTTATTTATACTTCCTTGACAAAGCCTAATTGTGCGTAATGGAGTGTGTCCAGGTAACATATGGTGTGGTGCATACTTGGCAGTGTTACATCTATGATGGTCACATGGGCTGTATTGTCACATAGTTTGTCCAGCTCAAGGTAGGCATTTTGCAGTGTCACCCCCCCATCCACGGCTTTGGTGACTGTGTCATCAAAGTCACCTGAGTGCAGTAGACATGAACCCTTCCTTTTTATTTATTTATACTTCCTTGACAAAGCCTAATTGTGCGTAATGGAGTGTGTCCAGGTTGCACATGTCCTTGTTAATGGGGTTCACTTGACACTGTGCTATTGCCTTGAAGAATAGCTTAGTTAGGCTGCTGTATCTATCATGTGACTAAGTGGGGACAGCCCACCTTAGCCTAAAGGGGTGAAAGTGGTCGTCCATGAAACATATGGGAGAAAAGGTGGTAGTCAGTCCTCCTTCTAATATGATTCCTTATGGTGTTGCAAAATTATGCTTGGGGTCATGTAGGATGCATCCTGTGATGTGATAGACTCTCATGGCAGATGTATACCATGACTATCATGTGGCAGTGGTGACCTGTTCCCCAGATATAGGAGACAGGAGACATACTCTGGATATCCTGATGTACTCATGGGGAACACAGGGGGTGCAGCCTTCACCGACTCAGTCAGGCATCTGGTATGCAATACCAACAACAGTGATATAGCTATTGTCCCTGAGCACCATAAGTGAGCAGCTGCAGCTGCTTCCTTTGCTGTTGCAGACATATGTGCAGTAGGGGAGATGACTCTGTGCAGTGGATGTAGACAATGTAGGCTCTGTGTTTGTTGTACAGATTTACAGGACAGATCCCATTCTCATGTACATGCTAAGGAGACATTGCTCCAAAATGGGCACCTGCTATTACTTTGTCTTGGACAGTGGTATGTCATCCTTTTATGGACAACATGCATTGCACATGTCCACCAGACAGGTGTACATACCCTAGCAGAGGATGATGTAGGCCTGTTGGGTATACCTGACTACATGCATCTCTACAAATGCACATGTAGCACTTGTGTGTATGTGTGTAAATTGGCATCAGTCCATGATGATGGTTTGGGGCATGTGAGGTGTGTATATCCCCCCAGGAGGATGTATTCCATGTTGGAGGTGTATGTATGGCTGCCCTAGATGAATGGGTATTGTGGGAGATGGTGACTGCTAATGTGACTGCATGACAGTTGCTTTGCCACAGAGGTTGACACTGTAGGGATGTGGCAGTGTTAACCCATGTTGTGTAATATCAACTGCAATACACTTTTACCTCATGTGGGTGGAGCCTCTGGCCACACCAAGGTGTTCCTACATCCACTAAAGATGGCTTACTGGCCATTTGTGTGCTGGCATGGGCATGTTTTACAATGTATGTTAGGGATGTTCGTCTGACCCAGGATCAGGGTACAGACACAACCCCAAATACAGTTGATGAGGTCCATATATGCAGAATGGTCTTCCTGGTCACATGTGGTGGCTGGTATTTAGGTGTGATTTGAATAGATTTGTGCTGGCAATGGTGAACTGCTCTTGCAGTGTCCCCTGTGCATCTTACTGCCTATACAGCGTGGAGGTCAGTCTGTGTCTCATATATATGGAAACCCTATGTGCCATGGCATTACCAGCTACACTTTGGCTTCTGCATGTATGATAGGATGGTTGACCATCTAAGGCTGAGGTGTTCTCTGCACCTTTGAACCATGGTCTATGTGAATATACAGATGTCTGCAGTTCCCAGGGTTAGGAATGCTTGCAGTGAGTGTAAAGTCATGTCTACACCTCTAGCATTCAGAAGCATGGGCTTCAATGTGTGCTGCACTGACACTTGTATGTTGGTAGTGATAACTTCATCAGTGTTACTAATAGAGTGAATATGGGGTTGGCAGGAACCACTGCCAGATGCATGAGGACTTGTGAAGACAGATAGAGGCCATCTCTCTCAGAACATCATGTTCTGTTTACCACATCACCCCTGACTCACAGGTACTGGAACCCCTGGAATATCACAGGAGAAATGTGGACATGTTAGGGGCAATCATTCCCTGATTGTATTGTGGCATTTGTCTGGGTGACAGCATAGTGCTGCATAAGGCTACAGACATATCTGCTTGAGACACATAACCTCTATGCACACTCATGTCTCACTGCATATAGTCCAGGGACATACATGTGAGGTCAGGTCAGGCACACCAACATGTACTGTGACAGACTCATGACAGTACCTGTTGGTGGAGTCTGTCACCTGACACAAAAGTAACTGTGACCATCCACATACACGCCTAGGTCAGAGGCACACTAGTGTGTCTTCACTGGAGTCCTCTATGTGTAACATGTTTGACATGGGCTGACGCCTGTGTTGCTGTGGGACACAGATGTGTGGCCATGTGTGTTATGTGCTGTTTATGGCTGCGGTGTTCATGTGTGTCTTTGCCTCAGAGATCCCCTTTGTTTGTTGATGTGTATGTTGAGGACCACTGCAGATGTTTGTGTGTGTTATGTAGGTTTATACAGTGTACTGATTGTGTTGACAGCCTGTTTGGGGACAGATATGCAGCACTGACAGGCAGAGAGCATGGACTGCAGATTCCTATAGTCATTCCAACTCTCACACACTGTGTTCTTTGGTGGTGTTTGTAGATGGCTGTCCATCCATGTACATGAGGCAGGTGCTGCTTGGTGCCAAGACACCAATATCAACTACACTGGCTGGGAAAACGTTAGGACATTGTCCAGCTATATACTCCAGAATCTGATGGAGGAAGGCCAGGGAGACCTGAGGGGGTGGGCCTACAGACCAGATGATTGCTAATAGAGTAGGAGGCTGACACCACAGCAGGCTATGTAGACAGCCTATGACCAAGAAGTAATAGGTGTCACAGCTACATGCATTGCAGCAGCTCATAGCACTTGCAGCAAGTAGCATGAAACATCAGGATCAGGGGGGGCAGCACATGCTGTAATGGCAGTATGCTGCCGATACCCACACTGTGGGGGTATGATGTGGGGGTTAGAATAGTGGATGTGCAGGGTCTGTACATAATGGTGAGCAGTGTATGCAGTCCTGTGATGTGTTGCCCTGTTCTTATCTTTCGGGTGGGATGCACAGAAGATGCATCCCCTCTTCTCAGAAGCCAAGACCACTGCAATCATCAATGTCCTGAGACTCCATCACCAGGTACTGTTGGGAAGGCGCCACCAAAACCTGCCACAACATGCTTTCCTGTGGGCAAAACTGGTAGCAACAGTCAATAATATGGGCTACCGGGTCAGGAACTATGAACAGGTCTGAGACTGTGCCACTGATTTCATATGCCATGCACAGCAAAGAGCTGCAGCTGTGGCCAGGGACCATGCTGGCACAGGTGGAGGGGTGCTATGCAATCACCACCTTGAGCCACAGAGGAGTTCCTGGCAAACCTGGTGTCTGCCACTAGCTTACAGGAAAGCATCAGTATATATGTTGTGGAGGTGGGTGGCACAAAGTCCACAGCCGAGGAACATCTAGGTAAGCCTCCAGTGGTCATCAAATTAATACTGCAGTATTCATAGTGGCAGCCTCTGCATACCTGTATACATATGTCAGATCAATCTGCATCGGTGGTTGGGGTTTTGTAATGCACACGTGTGCACACATATTGTGAATATCAGCAATTTGTGTATTATCACGGCTTGTAATTTACATGTTGATAAATGCACATCTTATCCTGTACCATTGCCATATGTGTGTGTGCTGACAACACCTCTCCCCCACAACTCCATAGTTACTTCTGGAGTGGCTGGGGAACATCAACCTGTTGCTGGTGAGTGCGAACTATCATGTTATAGGTCACTTATACGCTAGGCATGTTCAGGGCTGCCAGTTTGCCATGCACACAACTGTTAAGGGTAAACATATTGCAATATGTTCCATGTTCACTTGCTGTGGGGTTCACTCCAGTGCATCAAATTGGTAATTCCAGTAGTATATTTGCAGGAGCTGTAACATATTCCCACAGAATTTGGTATAGGTGTAGCCACTGTGCTATACAGGAGTGCATTACTATTGTGTGCACTGCATGTTAGGTGAAGGCCCATCACATGCAACAACTTCTCATGTATCTCACAGGTGTATAGTACTAGCAACATTAACTGGACATAGCTCCACTGCATATTGTTGAGGACCTGTCCAGAGTGTGTCTGTTGTGGTTTGATTGTGTGTTGTGCATGGCATCAGTCAGAATGTGTGGTCTGTATAATGCCTTTGTGGCACCTCATGTGTGTGTGTGTGTGTGTGTGTGTGTGTGTGTGTGTGTGTGGATCATCAAACATTATAATACAGGAATTAATGTAGTTATGTTATGTTCCCCTCACAGGTGACCATGGGGGTCAGAGTGTGTCCACCTCTTAACTTGATGTCAGTGTCTCATTGGACACTGATGATGATGGTGGCCATTCTGAGGCACAGATCGGGTTGTTGGAGGCTGACTCTGTCCCACTGGTTGACTTCTCATTTCCACCCTCAATATCCCCACACATGGTCAGTATACCCACACATACCCAGTCCTCAGCAGCCACAGATATTGGGCAGTCAGAGGGTGGTGACATTGAAAAGAGTTGTGAGGTGACTATTGCATCTGAGACTTTAGACACTAGCCATAGCCAGAGAGCTGGTGAGGTCCCACACAGACAGATTGACAAGGGTGCTTGATGGGGGACTGCTGCCCATCCAGCCCCTGTTACAGCACATCACCAATGCATGTTTTGGTCTGTCATGGAAGCACAGGCATGTTGTGAATAGTACACAAGATGGATGCTCAGGGTCATGGATGCAACACTGCCTGGCATGCATGGCACCCTCCATGGCACTGGTGATGCCTTACATCATTTTGCTAATGTAGTAGATAGACGGTGGGGAGACATTGTCATTCCTTAACCATGCAATGTCTATGTTTGGACATGTGGGGGGAGTAGGGCATCAGACATGTGAACTTAGGTCAGCAACAACATCAGCTGAGAGCCCATGTGGCCATGCACACTCACACTCCCATAGTGGCAGTACCACCAGCAGTAATGAAAGGAGGGTGCTGTCCACACCACAATGTGGCAGGCCATGCAGACACAGGTAACCGTCAGGAAGTAGTGGTCTTGAGCATTGTGGTGCCAGTGCCACTCCTGGTGGAATCAGTTCCTGTGTTTGTGGCTGGAGATTATGAACTGTACAGTCTGCCATGTATGTTACACAGTTGTCCATCATACCCTTGTGTAGGGCTAGCACATGGCTTGCACACACTCACACATCACTGTCACATGCAGGTCAGCGACAGATGCACACAGCTCCTCCCCATGGCCCAGCTGACCAGCAACCCTCTAGATACACACACATGATGTCAACTGTATGTCACAGCCTAGGCATTTGGCAACCCCACACCACACCCTGTGCATTTGATGATACCTGTGCCACATCCCTGTTATCCATATCATCGAACAGGGACATGCTAATATGTGTCTGATGCACAGGGTGAATCTAGTACAGGAATGGAATTTTGTAGTGTAGTAGTGTTATGCCATGTAAGGTGCTTTCTGCTGCCAATTGTCATGTGTAAGCATCAAAGTGTATGTACCTATGTGCCATGATGCTTTATTGCTGTTAGTACTGCTGACTGTCTGTTGTCTCACTGACCTTATTCTGTTTGTATTCTAGGTGTCTGTGTGTGTAAGTTGTGGTGAGCTGCTGCCACTGCAGAAGCTCAAGATGGCAGTGTGGCAACAAGGACACCTTTTCATCACCAAGGTATGTCTTGAACAGTGTATGAGGGACAATGGGGGCAGACAGCATAACCTTGCCCTTGACACAGCAAACTAGTGCTGATACATGTCACCTGGGTGTTCCTTAGGATCACCGGTTCATAGTTACAGAGGAGGTTACTAGAGTACTATTTCACCCCAACACAATCATCGATCAGCACATGTTGGCCATGGCATTGATGGATACAAGTTGGAGCTCTGGGACAGCTGTTTGTTTTTATTTTCCATCCACTCAACCTTGAAGCAGTTGATGAGGGTTTGCATGGTACTGTGTTTGGCATGTTTGGGGAGTGCATTCATGAGACAGACCAGCCTCAAGTTGACTAACCTGTCTCTCCATCAGCTTTTTGTGCTGTGTCATATGTGATTCAGGCCTGTCATGCCAGTAATGTGCATAGAGTTATACTCTCGTATATGGGGCAGCTGTCATAACGTTGCCATCTAGGCATGCCACAGACACCTGTGAGCAACCTGACTGATAACAACTTGGGCAGTACTGATTAGAGGCTATCTGCATGGAATGAGTGTTCAGGACCATGGATGACCTTTGTGGGTGTTGACATAGTGTTTACAATTTCTGCAGAAGTTTGCATAGGTGCATAGTAGACCGGCCATGCTGCTAATGTATTATTGCATTGACTGAGGACTATTCAGAGGTAATATCCACCTTTTGTCTGAATGCAGTCCCTTTACCTATGTGGTGAACCACATGCAAGCCTTTTCTGACCACTGCCACTACTTGTTGCCTGAATGCAACATTGTTATCATGCTGAGTACCCAGGTCTGTCATTGCAGTGTGTATATGCATGGGGTTGCTGCCGATGTGGGAAATTGTGGGGCCATGTCCTTGCCATATGGTATGCTGACACTGTTGTCTACATTCAGCTTGAGGCCAGGACATTGGCACCATTCCATACCCACTGTATGGCCCATTGCAGTGTGTTAACAGCAGTTTGTGGCTCAATGAAAGACTGCACACTACTTACAGTTGACACAGCCTTAGGCAGTAACTGCATATGTGTGTGGTGGCAGTTAGCATTCATGCCTACATACATGTGGGTCATTGGGGGCAGCAGGTAGTCACAGAGCTTTCACATGTCCACATATTGCATGCACATAGGTGACACAGATTGTGGTTGACACATTATCAAATGTGGAATGTGGGGTACGTCTTGTAGTAACTTGACAGTTATCAGAACATACCATACCCATGGCAAGTGCAACATGCAGGATGTCCTTTGATTTGCTAATATGACAGTTTCTTTGTGCAACATTACCTTAACTTACGCTATTTGTCATGACATTAAGGTGCTTCTGATGTGCAATAACTGTTGTATGCAATTAGTAGACAACTAGTGTTGTCCTACACTCTGGGAAGCTCTGTATTGTTTGAGTTGTCACAGGTCACACCTTGCAAAACATGGACTGCAACCTGCAGGGTGGTACAGATTGTAGCCATACCTCTGACCTCTACATATTTCTGCAGAATGTCCAGAAGTTTGCCACATATTTTATTTTCGTTTGTCATAACATTGTGGTTTTCTGGCAAATTTGGTGGAAAATTATGAAAGACTAACATTAGAGATTAATGATAGATATTGTCATGTCACAACTCATACCCTTTGGAAAATGCATTCAAATGCTCAACCTGTCCTGGTATCTACTATTCCTGCATGTCACAGCAATGTGTGAAGGTTGTGCTCAATGTTTGGCCTTTGCCCCACTTTTCTGTATAGCCTAACCAGCTGTCTTTCTGTGAGAGGTTAAGAGGTATGCTGATGGTTGTAACACAGTTAGACTGCTGCAAGGAGATATATATACATACACATACACACCCACTCATGACCTGTCCTTGTTGACAGTAGAACCTCTACCTACCTAGTTTTACATACGATAGTGCTATATACATAACTCAAGCACCACAGAGCTACTATAGTTTTGCAGTGTCTGCCACTACTATTCAGGTGGGTGACAATTACATGGGCTGTTAGGATTGCAAATGGAGTTTAACTGCCCTTTAACATGGTAGAGCCATCTCAAACACACACACACTGCTGCATAGGGACATGCATTGAAACAAAACATACATGCACATAAATTTGATACTTTTCAGATTAGAACACCTACCTATCTTGTTATGTACAATACAGACTGACATGACTATTGCATGCACCGCAGTGCCTTTGTGTTGTGTTAGAAAATGTGTAACTGTGCTTCTAAGGTGGATGACATATGTAAGGGCCCTCAGTAGGTTGGCAATGGGGGAATTAACAAGGTAACACAAGCACACAAAATGGTATGTCCATCGCATACACACAGGCAAGACATGGACCACATATATGTTGCAAACATTTGGCCATTCTGCATACATCTGTACAGATGAGTGGTATGGCCTGTAGAATTTAAAATGGTGCATCTAAGGTGGATGACATCAACAAGCCCTTTAAAGTAATGCCATTGGGAGGGGGTCAACAGGCCTTAAAATGGTATAACCAACACTAACAGGAGATATGCTTCACACACTCACACACACACACACACACACACACACACACACACACACACACACACACACACACACACACACACATATATATACAGTACGGCAGTTAGTTGTATTGAGATTCAAACTCCTACCTACCTAGTTGTATGTACTATAATGCTACCTACTTATCGCCTGCACCACAGAGCTTATATACCTAGAAAGGAAAGTGTCCAATGGCGGACCTAAGTTGGATGATATGAACAGGTCCTGTAAAGTAATCCAGTGGGAGGTTCACCAGGATGGAACAGGCTTCAAAATGGTATCATACAAAACACACACAGTTGCCATTATTGAGATTAGAACCCCCTACCTATCTAGTTTTCTGTACTTCGTTATCATGTGTGCCAGGGAAATGATATACCTAAAGACTGTCCAACACTCCTTCTAAGGTGAATGACTTCAGCAGGCCTTGTAAACTAGTGCAATGGGAAGTTTACTGGGTTGATAAAACCTCAAAATGCTTTAACCTGGAAACACACACAGTTCCCAGTGCTGAGATTAGAACCCCTACCTATCTAGTTGTATGTATTATAGCACTGCATACTGAGCACATGTGCCATGGAGCTTACATGGCTGAAGGGTGTCCAAAGGTGCTTCTAAGGTGAAAGACATCAGCAGACCTTGTAAAGTAGGGCAATGAGAAGTGTACTGGGTGGAAAAGGCCTCAAAAATGCTTTATCCTGGAAACAAAAACAATGACTTTCCAGTGCTGAGTTGAGAACCCCTACCTATCTAGTTGTATGTATTATAGTGTTACTCACTCATCATTTGCACCACAGAGCTTAGATGGCCAAAAAGTGTCCAAAGGCACTTCAAAGGTGAATGACATCAGCAGGCCGTGCAAACTAGGGCAATGGAAGGTTTACTTGGTGGAAAAGGCCTCAAATGGTTTTGACTTAGAAACACACACAAGCAGTTGCCAGTACTGAGATTAGTTACCCTACCAATCTAGTTGTATGGACTATAGTGCTATGAACTTATCGTGTGCACCCCAGAGGTTACATATCTGAAAAGTATTCAAAGGCACTTCTAAGGTGAATGACATCAGCAAGCCTTGTAAAGTAGGACAATGGGTAGTTTACTGGTGGAAAAGGCCTGAAAATGCTTTAACCTAGAAACGCATGTGCACACACACACACACACACACACACACACACACACACACACACACATGGCAGATGATGTGAGATTACAACCCCTACCTCACTACTATTACAAAATGGAGCTCAACTTCATACTGGCACATGCCACTGGTTACAATTGGTGTGCAAATGTCTGCATCAGAACATCCCTCTATGCCTTTCAGGGTGTGTCTCTCTATGCCTCTCTGTCTCTGTCTCTCTCTCTCTCTCTGTCTCTATCTCTCTCTCTTTCTCATTCTCTCTCTCTATCTGTCTCTGCCTGACTCTCTCTCTCTCTCTCCCCCTGTCTCTGCCTGTTTATAATTGATATATTTGTATATGTTACCTATATATATATATGTATGTCTATTACACTCACCAGATGCAGATATATCACATATGTGCCACCTACAGATAGCTGAGGGTAATCCTGTGTGATGAGAATGGGGAGAGACAGTTAATGTGTACATAGTTGTCTGCATGCAAAGACATATATGGACAACACAGTTGTATAGTCAGATGTGGGTTTAGACATGGCCTGTACTTGACATGGCCTGTAATTGTTTAAGTGTAGGGACATGCCCAGTATGACCTTCAGTAGAAACAGTCAGACTCCATTCCAGAGCTAGCTGTACTCCGGTCCAGGATTTTGTGTGCTACAGCTGCTTGGCTGATGAACTTGCGTAAACAGTCCAGCACCTCAGCGATATACTGACTGGGGATCTCCTGGTTCTGTGCTATACATATTAAATTAGTCATATCCTGGAGTGGGTACAGAGTGCATTGGACTGAGCAGAGTTTTCCATAATATGTATGGTATATTCTACATAGCACAGTGATTTCCTGGTGTCTCAGTGGCAGAGCAGTATAGAGTAATGTGATGAACTGCTGACAGACATTTGTTTACTGACTCCGTACACTGCAGGGAACCTATGTTACTGCACAAATTGTTCTGGTGTGCACATTCCCTGTTTGTCTGGCCGGTGGTTCCCCTTCCCCTTATATGTGTCTCTTTTTCCTTTTGTAGTCCAATCACAGGCTTTGTCTACAGTTGCTGCTGTTTATTTGTAGTTATGGCATGAGTGGGGTAGAAGTCGTAACATCACACACAGGGTTATGGACTTCACACCTCTGACTGTACCTGTTTAGCAGGTTGTCCATCATTGAATCCTTATATCTGCTGTGATCCTTAGATGGTTTGTGTTGCAATGTTATTATATGGCTACATGTTGGCCACAGCTGTCAAACTCTTACAGACTGACATTCAGACAGGCCCATATATAACAGTCAGACACAGACCCAAACATGGGGACAGGGTGTTAATATTGTTCTTCCAAATGTAGACAGTTGGTAGAATAGTTTTGTATTAGCTTGCATTTTCTTATGGGTATGACATCTGCTTCTCAACTGCTTGTCAATGATGTTTTCACATCAACCTTTATTGCTTTGCACATAGTTTGGCAGGCAAATGCAATGTTATGACAATCAGAACAGATATATCAGGTATACATGTGGACATTCTGTGATACCCTGTCATTACAGGAGTATGGATGGTGCCCACTGACTTGTTGCCAGTACTGACAAAGTAACATGGGAGCTATTTATAACCTGGCACTACAATGACTTGTGACAACCTGATGTTCTACTAGGCACTATGTAGGTTACTCTGAGCTGTGTACTGTCCATATGTGTGGCTCCCTGTCCCTCCATTGTCCAGCTCTCCTGCAGTAACAAATATTGACTTCTGGACAGTGTGTCCAACTCCTACCTTAGGTGTGGCTGACATGCAAAATAGTTGGCAAGGCCAATCTCGAACCATGGACCCTATTAACATCAGTATTGTACTTAGACCACTAAGCCACAACTGCCAATAGTAAGTGCTGTCTACTTCCTGACAGCATTAACCATGCACAGACAGATTGGGAGAGCCATGGGAATGTGTGGTCTGCTGCCATTACTCTACAAACATAACTGTTACAAAATTTCTATGGGAACATGGGTGTGTTGGGGAAAGGGGGCATACCTCACAATTGCACAAATTTCCATAGACTGTCAAAATGTTTGCTTCATATTTTGGCTCCATTTAACATACTATTGTGGTTGTCTTGGAAAATACTGGCATATCATTAAAGACTGAAATTAGAAAGTAGTGACAGACATTTGAGTTTCAGATGTCTTACTCTTCAGAGACTTAATGCAACTGCAAGACCTATTCTAATATCACAGTCTAAGTTTGTAAGAGCAATATTTCATAACTGTCCCTATTTGTGGGCCTTTGCCACACATTTCTTTATAACTTTGTACAGATGACTTGCTGTGAGAGGCTGAGAGGTATGTATGGGACTCCAACATTGATATCCATGCATGTGACCTATGACACTGCAATTTCTTAGTCCCCCACATATACTGCAGGGAGTTTTGACACCTTGGGGACTACTGCATATTTTGGGGCAGCCAGTATATGGTGGACATTTCCTGTTGTCCCACATAGCTGTCAGTTGTATGCTGATATCCTGGTAGCCCACCCCATTCCCTTGCATATATGCAGCAATACCATAGATATGCTACCACAGTCTACTACTCCATTCATTTGTTGTTAAGAAGAGTGATATACTGTATCTTGTCCCTACAGCAGTTGTGAGGACAGGGCATCAAGGCTGACTCTGTAGGATGCATGCAGTACACAGCCTATACATGGTAAGGTACAGGTAGTGTGATGTGTGTGGCATCCTTTTTATACTGTGTACAAGCTGGAGTGAGGTGTCAGTCCCTGGGTCCCTAGGGTGTCAGTCTATGTGCTATGCTTTCCCTTTTTGCCATGGCCAGGGTGTACTGAGCATGCCTGCATTTGCTTACAGGGACAGGCTCAGAGGGTTCCTCCTCTGAGTCCCCTTGTGTTTGTGGGGACCTTGGTAATGGTGGGAGGCTATGTGTCCCTTCCCTGTGATGTTCCGGCTGCAGCTGTTTCTGCAGGATCATATTGTGTAGCATGGCAGATAATATAAACATGTGTGCACATGTGGCTGAAGAGTATTGCAGGGCTCCACCAGATATGTCAAGGCAGTGGAACCATAACTTGAGCATCCCAAATACACACTCTATGATGTTCTTAGTTTGTGCGTGTGCCTCATTATGGTGTTCTTCAGTGGGTGTGTGTGCATTTCTAATGGGTGTCCTCATCTACAGTTACAGTGCATAGCCAGCATCCCCCACTAGATGGCCATATGGGATGTCCCCCTGGCAAATTCCTGGTATAGCTGTGATGCTTGCCAGATGTGCAAGTTGTGATAACTGCCAGGGCTGCCAGAGCAAAAATTGATAATAATGCCCTGGGCATTGCACATGACCTGGCAGTTGAAAGAGTGATACCCCTTGTGGTTGACATAGACTCTGCCCTCCTCACCAGGTGGTGCTTTGATGTGCACATGAGTGCAGTCTATGGCACCCAGTACCTCTTGCTAGTGTGCTACACAATGGAAGAGATGCATATTGATGGCCCTCTCTCCAGGGGTGTTGGGGAAATAAATGTGCTCACTGGCATGTGTTAGCATGACATCCAGGAAATGTTGGAATACCCTGGATGCAGATGCCTGTGAGACCCCCATGATGTCCTCAGTAGATCTTTGGAAAGAAACTATAGATAGTATTCTTAAGGCTACACATACCTTTGTTTCCACTGGGATGGGTTCCCCTCAGTTGGCTCTGGTTCTGAAGTGAGAGTGGCAGAGCTCGGTGAGTTGCTGTAGTATGTCCCTGTCCACCCTGTAGTGCTCTACTATCTCCAGCTCATGTAGCCCCTGAAAGGTTACCCTGGGTCTGAACACTCTTCTTCTCCACAGTCTAGGCCAGTTCTCAGCATCATCATTATCATCACTGACTTCAGCCAGTAGCATGTACAGATGTAGCAAAGCAGCAGCTGCCCCTAGCATTTTTTCAGTTAAAATTACCAAGTGTGTACTCCAATGGTGCAGAGTATGTTGGAAAAATCAGATTGCAGGGTGTCTGCATACTTTAAGAATCCACAACCAGCCACAATGCAAACATAGGTTTAATAAAAAACTTCTCAAACTCTAGTGCCTCGTCTGTCAGCCTTCCAGGAGTAATACAAATACACAACATTTCACAATCCTTTTTTACAACACCATTTATTAATTAATTATTCAATTACATAATAATTGCTTCCAATTAATTTCTAAATTTAAACCTACAGGTACCATAGTATTAAATTTTAAAATATAAATGGATTCCTTATAAAGAAGTTTCTCCTTAATATTACATACTTCACCAATTTTCATAAAAACTTGTTTTAAAACAGAAACTTGTAACAGAGAATAATCACTATCATGTACTGCTTTAAATGCATAGTAATATTGCTTTCAATTTTATTATTTTTTATGTCCCTTATATGTTCCTGTATTCTGATTTTCAGTTTTCTTTTACTTTCCCCTGTATAAAATAAATTACAGGGACATTTGAGAACATACACTACACCTTCACTATTACAGGAAAAACTGCCTCTAGGTCTAAAATGGGCACCATTTATTTTCCTAAAACTTGTAACATGCATAATTTATACTGGTGTGCTGCAGATGCCGCCTGTGTGAATGGCTGGCTATGATACATTCCACCTGCCAGCTACATTATTGAGGGGTTTTAATGGGCCAGTGTGTGTGTCAGAGGACTTATTATATCATTTATCATTGATTTTTTCTTAGCTACTCCTTTTATTTTTGTTTTTTTCCAATTACCTCCATTTCTAAGCTTAGTGCCACACCGCACAAACCCATGACTTCAGTGTAAACATTGCTCAGCAGATTTGACCCTCCCCTGTACATGAGCATGCTTAGCTTTTCCTTAACCAGCTAAGCACAGCTTAGCAGCCTCAGACACACACTCCTGCTTTGCTGTGCTTAGCTGTGTGTAAACAGGAGCTGCTGAGCTCCAGTGTGCTTACACAAATCATGACACACCCCCTATTCATGTCAGCTGTTTCTTCTGCCTACACTACCATGGTTCTAGCCCTTACACAGTTAGTACCTCCGGACATGGTGGCCCACTTTGCATTTAAATAAACTTAGTTCATTTACATACACCTGATTGCATATATCCTAGATACTGCACTACACCAGAGCCTATGTCCTTAGCAACCACTATAACCTGTCATTGTATGATTCTGCATGCTGGCCAGTATAATGGGAAACTTCAATATAGTTTTAAATATCATATTTTACGATTTCAGTTTTTTTTTTTTTTGGAAACTAGCATGTTTGCCCCTCACTGCAAGCTGCATTAGATGTGACATATGTGATAAAAAAGAGGTTTTAGTTGTTCATTAATTGCATCACTTTTAAATGTCAATGGCCATAATTTTGGCCATTTGCATGCCTACTGTACCTAATACATGCTTTTATTTGAGTTGTTACAGCCCCTGTTTTATTTTTAAATTCCAGTACATGGTTAGTAACCGCATACATTTTTCCTGCAGACATGGCACCTACATGGATGCCTTTCTGCTTCCTGGATAGCAAAATCACCTCATTTTCATGTCTTTTACCAGCAGATGAGGTGATTTGCATTCCACAATTGCTTTCATGTCCACACCGTGTCTGCATGCTCATGCACTCCCCCAGCCCCATTTTCTGGATTGTCAGGTGGCCATATCTTGTGTTCGGACTGTAACACTATTTCTACATGGTAAATCACTCAGTGTAAGATTTACTGAATTACCCCACATTTCTAAATGTCATATATTTGAAAATATTTAATAGATGCAAAGAAATTCAAATTTTGAGCTTAGCAGAGAGATAACAAACACTCATTTTCATCTGAATGTAATTTATCTGTGTCCTTCTAATTGTAAAATTTAGTCAGGAAAAAAACAAAGCCCGACCCTTTCAATAGCTTTTAACACTAAACGGTTCAGTTATCTATTTCCTGTAGTCACTATATGGCTACATTATGTGAATCTTGCCTGAAGTAAAATTGAATTCTTGAAGATAGGTGTTGAAATTGTAATGTTTTGTTGTAGGAATATTTATTAGCTAAATATTTGTTCCTGTATCCTGCATTTACTTTATGGACTAGTTTGAAAAAAAAACAGAAACTTATAGCACATCTTAATTTTCTGCTGATCAAAGAAATACTGAATCATTTTGCGCCTCTGTATCCACTGACACTATTTTGCTGCAGCTCATTCTTCTTCCAGGAGGTGTGCTTGCCCTTTGCCTCAGGAAGAGATACAATACATAGATTTGGGGTATATCTGCAATATATATTTTTTTATATATTGCAGGCTCTGCATAGATAGCCACAGCTACACATATCATTGTATTAAGGTGCTCAGGTAATTACACAAAGGCACTAGTTCTAATTCAACAATGTATTTTTCACAATATCTCCAGCTACCCCTGCCCCCTAGGTATATTCATAAAACATAACTTTTATAGTTTGCAAAACTCAAAAGAAATAAAAAGAAAACAATGGCTGACATCAGCGAAGGAAAAAAGTAACTGCATGAGGGATACAATGAAGGTATGACTGGGGTTGGTATAATGATTAAGGTGTTTTCCTCATAGCATGAAACCACTATGTTACTGCACTGGATAGGCCTAAGAGGGCTGTAGCAATTTTGAATGTGAAACAGTGTCAGTCATGCAAATGAGTAGTGGAATACGGGAAAAAGTTTTGAAAGATTCCATGTAAGAATATAGCCTCAGAAAAGAGAGCTGCTAACTTTAATTTAATTTAGTGAAACAGGAAGTACTCATTTGGCACTAAGGCAGATTTGTGAGGTTGTGCCAGGAAAGGAAAAAAGCCAGTGCTATACCCTGACGTATAAATGGTCAGGCCTCATTGAAAACCATGACATGCATTGATTACAAAATAGAATTCAACAGTATTCCATATTCA
This sequence comes from Protopterus annectens, assembly GCF_019279795.1. NCBI lineage: Eukaryota > Metazoa > Chordata > Ceratodontiformes > Protopteridae > Protopterus > Protopterus annectens. The sequence goes on from NC_056734.1 coordinate 858,531,805, forward strand.
TGGATTATGGAATGTTTACAGATAGATACAAACAGATATATACAAGTTATTTATCTATTTATTATTTTTTTTTATCAGGAAAGCCTGACTGGATGAATCCCTTTTCAGCAAAGGCACAGGAGAAAAAAAAACTCTGCATAGAAACATTTGTATGTCTTCACCCTTCTTTTAAATTACAGTATGTTATAGATTTGGAGTGGAGTCTTGGGGAGATAGTTTCAGATTTTACCAACATAAGTAGCATAGAGTGCATCCTAATGGGAATTAGAGGAGGGATTGACATGTGCAAGGTGTTTATCATTGGATCTTAATATGCATGCAGGAGAGTACCAATGGAGGAAAATGTAGAACGATGTACATTTATCAGTATGGTGAAAGATTTTATGTGCTGTTTTTACTTGAATGAATTTTAGAAAGTTGGGAAATTCAAGTCTGACCAGCACTTGATGTCACTGCAGTGGTGAGTTAGATTGGTAACTGTTTTGTCATAGGAGTTTTCTAATTTTGAGAGGAGGATAAATTGCAAGTTAATGAAGAATGTAGAGACATAAGTCAGTGTGGGTAATAAAAACAGTCATTATCAGTTCATGGGTATGGTTAGAAAGGAAATTATTTGCTCCATAGAGCAATCCATGTTTATGATATTTTACTTTTTAAATACATGGTAGATGTGTAGGTTCAGTTTTAGCGGGTTATCAATAATAACTCTAAGTAATTTTGCATGGTTCACATGTACGATGTTGGTGCTGTTGGAGGCTTGAATAAAGAAAGTATTAGATGAGATGATCATTGATACTGTGGAAAATAGCATGAGCTTAGTCATGTTAGGGTTGACACTGGAGTTGTTCAGCCATGTTTCAGCAAGGCTTCCTGGGTAAGTTTATGAAGTTCAAGTGGGGTGAAAACTGATCATATGATAGTAAAGCCAACAGCATATTGTATGACAGAAGACTGATGAGTCATTTTAGGTAGATCATTAATAAAGATGTTGAAGAGTAGGGATCCTATTATTGTTCCTTGGGGGACTTATTCAGGGACTGGGAAAAAAAGGATGCTTCATGTTGCTATTTTACACATTGGGTTTTGTGTTTGTTGTACAGTGGATAGGCTTATGAAATAGACTTTCTGAAGCAATGTCGAATGTGACATAGTGTCAAAAGCTTTTGACAGGTCTATCAAGACAAGAGAGGTTAGTAGATTAATATTTCTGAAATGGGTTATGATGTTTAGGAAAGACAGAAAGATTTTAGCTGGATTATGATATGAGTGAAATCTATCTCGGCAAGATGAACGAATTTCATATTTAGGAGGTGTGATAAGAGCTAACTATGAATGTAATTTTCCTGAATTTTTCAAAGGGGACATAGTAGGGCAATTAGCCTAAAACTAGTGATTTCAACTGGAGGACTACATTTGTGAAAAGGCAATATGAAGCAACATTTCTAAGTGTTTGGAAAAAGGGTTTCCCCCATTTTAATTTCTGGGTTTCTAATACCATGACAGGAATGGAGCCCATTCCTAAGTCAAAGTATGATTAAGTTCATGAAATTAGTATTGTTTCAATCTTTGATGCTAGCCAGAAGTGCTCTTCACAGCACCCTTAATGTGCCCAGTGCTGACTCCTTCTGCAAGTCATATGGAATTACATGCATAACTATTGGAAATATCTGGGTATCCTTCTTCTACATTGCCCTTGCTTCTGCCTGCAAATCCTGGTATTTCATGACTTTGTGTCTCTCTATACGTAAGACACTGTAGTCACTGGGTGTAAAAATTTCAATGATCAATATTACTTTTGTCTTCTTTTTATGGAACTATATCTGGTTTATTTGCATCTATTTTTTGAACTCTTGGTAATCTGTGATCCCATGTGATATAAACCATCATTTCTGTAATGCTTTGTGGCTCATGTTTCCAATGTTTTTCAGCTACTTCAATATTGTAATGTTTGCATAATCCCTAATGCAACAGTCTTGTAAACCAATGTTTATGTAGTCCACTATTTTGGGCCAGCAATATTAACCTATCATCTTTTGGTTTAAACTACCTCCCCTTAACCATTCTTGTATTTGGTCCTGATCAACATGAGTTTGTTCCAAGATTTTTCTGTACCTGCAACTATATTTATGCATTTTCTACATGTTTTGCCTTCTCATCTGATCCTTTACCTTATATCCTTTATTGTGATTTTTGTCACATTCAGTTGCTGCCTGATTTTTATTCACTTCTGGTTTCATTTCCATTCTCACTTTACACTAACATGTCTTGGCTAAACTAAGCAGGGAAGTCATCTTAGACTTATTCCCCTCCTGTTTTAAAACTTTCACAATACTTGGGTCTTGTGAGATCAGCAGATATGTATGCAGTCCTATGACTGCAGATCTATACATGTAATCAATTTTAAGGATTCTCATACCTCCTTTAGAACAGGGAATATATAGTCTTGGCATACAATGATTTTTTTATAAATCATTTAATAAGCATGAAGCATTCTTCTTGTTTTCCTGTCCAACCGATCCAACACATTTTGTGGCCAGTCAATCACTCCAAAACTGTAAGTTAGGAGAGGAAGAGCAAATTGGTTTCCTGGATAGATTTGTTGATTAATATTGAGATGGGTTAGGCTATTACTTCTGCTGCTAGCTTTAGGTTTTCAGATGGGAGGTTATCTGGAGCAAGACTGGTGATTTATGACGTCATCTAATGGTGGTGGTGGTGGGACTGGTTCAAAGTTGAGGGAAGAGTATGTGTCAAAAATGGTGGTGGATAAATGTAGTGCTGGGTCAGGTTTGTAGAAGAAGAGGGTTGTATGGATACAGTGAGAACTGAAAGCACCGGCAATGTTATACTCTGATTTGTGGGGTAAGGAATTTGGTTGGGTAGCTTTGCCATGCTTGGGGAGTTGGGAAATGATATCCTAGAAAAGTTTAGGAGGTTTGGAATGGGATTCTTGTTTGATGATTAAGTGTTTTTACTTGTCAAACTGCACTTTTGTCTTTTGTCTTTTGTAGAATTACAGAGGTTTGATAATAGTGACAACTGAGGAATCGGTAGTTAACCATTTATGCCAGGCTTTGTCTCATTAGTTGCTTTGTTGCCCATTTGAGCCATGGGGATGTGGTTGGTTTAGCTTGTTTCTTTCTGATTGGGGCATAACAGTTAAGTATACTCAGGAAGGTATTGTTGAAATATTGTACAGGATAATATAAGTGGAATCGTTTTTTACATTGTCCCAGATATACCCTGTATTGATCAATTACATTGCAATGACTATGTAACCATGGCAAACCACTTTGCAGCTGAGCCATGCTACAGAGCAGATTATTATTCCAGGGATAAAAATGCAAAAGAGTATATTTCAGGGTGATTCTTTGTCACAACTGCCATTTTGTCTTGCCATTAACTCATTAAACTGTTTACTTACTAGACTAAGCTAGGGTCACAGCTTTCATAAACCAGCCTTGATCAAAGACATCTCCTCTACATTTTGTGGATAATTTAAAATTATCTAGTTTGTTTGATGTGGATCTGAAAGCACAGCTATAGATGGTTAAAGACTTCTAAGATGATATAAAAATTTGTTCCTGATAAATATGTAAAAGCAATATTTATAAAAGGAAAACTGCGACACATAGAAAATATTAACATGGGCAGTAATGTGGTATAAAAGAACATGATCAGGACAGAGTGTATAAATATTTGATAATGGATGAAGGATCAACAATAAAACATGAACAAATGAGAAGAATGCATATTAATAATATTTCAGAAGACTAAATAAAGCTAATACTGAAAACCGCCTTGACATCTAGAAATAAAGTCTTAGTTGTAGATCAAGTTGCTCTTCATGTTCTGACTTACAACTTTTGTGAGATTGACTGGCCCCAAATACCATTAAATCAACTGGATAAGAAACCATGAAAAATATGCCATGAGTGAAGTTCTTACACATGGAGAGAAGAAGTTCAAGATGGCCTCTTCCTTAATTTCAAAGAGAAATGGGAGTAGATAAGATTCAGACAACTTCACGCTTCTCAAGACAGAAGTGGCAAACTTCACAACACCCATGCAGATGGACAATAGAGGTACAACTGTTGAATCCTGCACAATTACACTTTATAAGCACTTACACGAGTGCATGGATCATGCTATCCCTAACAGAAGCAAGATGCTATCCTCCAAAAAAAGGAAGCCAATCTGGTGGTCCCCTGCCATAAACAAACTCTACAACAGAAGAAAGAAACTGTTTCAAAAAAGAGTAAAATCCCATGATTGGAGGAACTCCTTGGTCAGCCTCAGTAAGAAGCTGAGATTGTTCATAAAATCCCCCAAAGCTAGTTACGAAAACAAAATCGCTACTGATATTTAAGACAACCACAAAGCATTCTATAGCTATGTCAAGAATCTCAATGGTAACATTCAGATCTGCTCTGAGTTACAGCACAATGGCACTAAATATACAGAACCAACTGATATTACCAACATCCTGGGAGATAGGTTCAGTGCTAACTTTACCCCCCTCTCACCTCCTAAAGGGCCCATCTCTATACTGGAAGAATGCAAAGTTCCTGTAATCACGGCTGCACAGGTAAAAAACACACTCTCCAAAGCCAAGAACACAGCATCCATGGGACATGACAACATCCCAGGCTGCATTCTACATGAACTACAGAATGAACTGGCATCCCACCTAAGTACCATATTCAATCAAAGCCTCACCTCAGGCTTTGTGCCCACTGAATTGTGCACAGTGACAGTTATCCCACTCCACAAAAGGGGAGCCCACCACAGACCCTGGGAAATACTGCCCTATTAGCCTGATGATACTGGTCTGCAAGGCCATGAAACATATCATCATGGAACTTATAAACAAAGACATTGGTAATCTCCAAACTCTGGACCCCACCCAGTTCAGGTTTGTAAAAGGCAGATCATGTCTCCTAAACCTGATAGACTTCTTAGAAGCAGTCACCAAAGCCATAGACGAGGGTAAGGTGGTTCACACAGCCTATCCAGATCTCGCCAAGGCTTTAGACACCATCCCCCACTCTGAAATTATAGATAAACTCACTAAACTAGGTAGAGGCCCCTATGTCACAAGATGGGTCACCAACTGGCTCACTGACAGAACCCACACTGAGAAAGTATCAGACTCCAAATCTGACTTCAGACCAGTGACAAGAGGAGTACCACAGGGTTTATTCCTGGGTCCTCTCCTGTTTGGTATCTACTTCTCTGAAGTACAGGCTAACACAGAAGGTCTTTGGCTAATGAAGTTTGCAAATGACTGCAAACTAGGAGCCATAATCGAAACTCCTAATGATGTGGACGTCCTACAAAAGGGCCTCACTAAGACAGATGCCTGGTGTCAAAGCCATGGCCTCAAGCTCAGTGCCAAAAAGTGCATTGCCATCCCCTTTGGTAAAAACTCTGTACCCATGAAGTACCACATAGGTGGTAGTCTACTTAACACCAAACGTATGATAAGAGACCTTGGGACACAGGTGGACAGTAGTCTCTACTTTGATAATAATATCGCCACAGTACTCAGGAAATCCTTCTACATGGCACACCTCATCACAAAAGGTTTCTCATCTAGGAAAAAAGAGTTCATTGTTCCCCTCTAGTCATCATTCATTAGACCCATTATAGGGTATAATGCCCCTTTTGGTATGTACCTTACAAGACATCTACAATAACAGGAAAGGCCACAGAAATACCTCACAAAGAGGATTCCAACCTCAGACAGATGCCCTATGCAAACTGTCTAAAAAAACTCCAGCTTTACTCCGTTGCATATCGCCTACTCAGAGGCGATCTCTGCCTAACATACAATGCTACGTCAAACCCAGAGCTTTTGGACATGCTCCACTTAAAGAAAACCCAATCTCTCCGAGCTACACACTCTAGGGACCTAAACCTTGTCACTACAATAAACAGAACATGCTGGAGGGATAGATTCCTGTCCCAGAGACCTCCCATACTCTGGAACAAACTACCTATCTATATCAAACAAAACTCCACATTAGCACTCTTCAAGAAAAATCTTGATCATTGGATGGGAAATAGGAAACTCACCCTGGGGATCAATTCTGTGGCTCTGCTCGACAGGGGCACAAGAAAATAATTTTCTTGGGTGGTGAAAGCCAGGCTACTTTTTTGATTAGGCTTATATAAACCCTAGGGTCAATAGCCTAGTACCTACCTATGAACCTATGAACCTAAATGTAAGTGTCAAAGACTATAAAGAAAAGGACCAGAAGAGAAATAAAGAAAGTAAGAAACACCACAAATTTAGTACCATGTATAGATAACTCCTAGAACCACTACACGTTAACCAATATTTTATTTATTTTATTTTTATTTTATTTTACATTTGTTGACCGGGCTAGTATGGCTGGATACATGTCCATTTTCAGCAGAGGCCCGAGGAGAAAAGCTCCACTATATACTGGTACATTACATACAATACATTACTATAAGATACAACTTATAAGGGTCAAATAACTAATTGAATGCAGGATACTAACAATACAGAAGCATTTTTACAGAAATGTACAGTTCTTAAATTACATCATTTTTACAGAAAATGTATAATACTTAAATACTAAATACTGTGTAGAATTCCTAATCCCATATTGTTACAAAAAGCAGGAGTAGTAATTTTGAAAAGAAAGAAAAGGTAGCACATACAAAGGTATATAACAGAGAGGATAGTGGGAGGAGAGGGAAAAGAAAGAAAGTAGTAGATATGGGGATAGAAGGAGTCCAAGGGCAGAGGCTAGACTAGGTAGTAGCTTAAGAGATAGGTTAAAGATCAGAGTAGATGAGATGATAGGGTAGAGTGAAGAAAGTTAGTCAGGTGTACTACAAGAACAAAGCCAGTGTTCTTGGAAGTACAGTTTAATTTTATGTTTGAAGAGAGGCAAAGAAGTAATTAGTGTTATATCCCTAGGTAACAGATTCCATATCCTACCTACAGAATTTGTGAAAAGAGAGTTGCCAGCTGAGTTGTTGGACTTTATAGAACTGGCCAAGAGTTTACAGGAGGATCGAAGGGAGGTAAGATTGTTGTAAGGGATTAATAGTTGAGAGAGTATAGGGTTGTTTCCAGGTTGGTGCAGTATTTTGTGGGCAATAGCAAGTTGTGAGACTGTAAGGTAGTTTTGTAATTCCAGCCAGCCTAAGAGTCTCAAATTAAGACAGTGATGGGTTCTGAAGGGGTTGCCTGTGGCGAAGCGGGCAATGTTATTGTAGCAAATGGCTAGTTTGTTTAGGTTCGCTTTAGTTGGTAAAGATCGGAGATGCATAAAATAAAGTGGATAAGAGATGGGAGTGGGCGATAGTAGCTCTAGTAGCTGGGGTTAGAAAGGTTTTAATACGGTATAGGGATCCTATTTTTCTGTTAACTGATTTGATGGTGTTGTTGATGTGATGATCAAAAGTAAGATTATTATCGATAGTTATTCCTAGCAGTTTAGTTGTAGAGTCAGGGGTAATGACTGTGGCGTTATTAGACAAGATGGTGAAGTTTAATGGGGAGGTCCAGGAGGTTGGGGAGAAGAGAAGAAGTTTGTTTTTTTTAGCATTAAGAAGGAGATACCATCTAGTAAACCATGTTTCAACAGTGGTGAAAGTATTTTGAGTTAGAGAGATTAGATCTGAGGAGGAAGATGCTGAGCAAATAATGGTAGAATCGTCAGCATATTGGATACAGGTAGCTTGAGGGATTACTGTGTGAAGGTCATTTATATAGAGGGAGAAAAGAAGAGGGCCAAGAATAGAGCCCTGAGGGACTCCAATGGAAATGGGCAACAATGATGAGATATGGTTATCCCAAAGAACAGCTTGTTGTCTGTTATTCAGATAAGAGCTAAACCATTTAATGGCAAGATTATCAAATGAGAGGGATTCAAGGATATGAAGCAAAGAGTGGTTGACCATGTCAAAGGCTTTGGAGAGGTCAATGAATAGTGCAGAAGAGAGAAGGTTATTATTGCGGTTACTATTGATAGTATCTACAAAGGAAAGGAGAGCAGTGGTTGTGCTATGATGGGGTCTAAAGCCATGTTGACAATTAGCTATAATGTTGTGTAATGAGAGATACTGAACAAGTTGCTGATGAATACATTTCTCCATAATTTTTGCTAATGGTGAGAGAAGAGCAATTGGTCTAAAGTTGGCGTATTCAATAGAGTTACCACCTTTGTGTAGAGAGATAATATGAGAGACTTTCCAGATATCAGGGATAGTTCCCTCTTGGATTGTCCTATTGATGAGTATAGATATTGGGACTGCAATTTCTTTGGCTGCCTTTTGAAGATAAAGAGAAGGGAGTTTGTCAGCAGAGGGGGTACAAGGTTTCAGTTTGTAAATAAGTTTATAGATGAAAGAGGTAGGGGTAGGTTGTAAAGTAAAGTTATGAGAAGAGTCTATTAGATTATTTGGGGGATAGAAGTTGTTGGTGTTCAGTTGTCTAGCAAGAGCTTGAATACTTTCGGAAAAAAAAGAGTTAAAAGCATTTGCGGTTAGATGAGGGGTGTTAGGGTCAGCATTAAGGGGTGAGAGAGTTTTGGTTGTTCCTGGTGAGAGGAGTCTATTGACTGATGACCAGAATTGTTTAGGTTTATTTAGATTGGTTTCTTGAAGCCTATAGTAGTATTTTCTTTTGTCAGAGATTATAGCTTTTTTGGTAAGATTCCTAAGCTGGCTGAAGTAAAGAAAGTCAGAGCTGTTTCTATGGTTTCTCCATTTGGCCCAGACCTTATTTCTAGAGAGTATTAGTTTCTTAGTTTCAGGAGAGAGCCATGGAGCTGTATTAGCTTTCATTCTAATGGTACATTCTGGAGCATGTCTGTCAAGAATGGCAAGGAAGGTTGAGTTAAAGAATAATACAGCATCATTAAGTGGAAGCGATTTTAGGGGGTTCCAGTTGCAAGATTTGAGTTCATTTTGGAATTGGTCAAGTTTAAAGTGTTTGGTATAGCGTATTTTTCTTATATTAGGGGTGTTTAGACAATCTGTCCTTTCTCTAGTAATGTAAGTTAAACAGTGGTCACTGAGGTCATCTGGCATAGTTCCTACTTTATAAGTAATATTAGTTTTGTTTGTAAGTATCCAGTCAAGGATGCTCTCTTTCTTACTAGACTTATTAAGTCTTGTAGTAGAGGTGATGGTTTGGGTAAAACCATTTAGGTTTATGTGAGAGGAGGGATTTTGAGTGTTAATAGTATTCCAATCTATATTAAAGTCACCAAGAATTAGAGTTTCTTGGGGGTAGTTGGTAGAAACCCAACTTGAGATAGTCTTCTAAGATGGGTATGTTGTTACCTGGAGGTATGTACATGCAAATGATATAGAGGGACTTTTTGGCATTTAGTTGGAGTTTAGTGATAATGACCTCTACTTTATTATCCTGGGTTGGACAGGTAGGAAGGGTAGTGATGTTAAGGTTATTCTTAAATAGAATTGCTACTCCTCCACCTTTACGTTTTGATCGGTCAAATCTAAGTATATTATAGCCTTGTGGTATAATTTCAGTATCTTTAGTGACTGGCTTTAGCCATGTCTCTGTAAGGCAGAGAATATCAAAACAGTGTGTGTCAAGGAGGGCATGTAGGTAGGGTCCCTTATTATTTACACTACGTATGTTAAGATGTCCTATAAGGAAGGTATTATTAATGTTGGGTCTAGATACATGAGAGGAGGGATGTAAGGGGCCAGGGTTGGTGTGAATGTCACCATCTAGTAAGGTGGGATTATCTGGTAAGACTGTGAAGTTGCTGTTAGGAAGAATAAGCAGTTTGATTTTTTTGTCTGAGGGTATGTAATAGTTGAGGTGGGAGTATCTGTGAAATTAAATATTATTAATTAGTAGTAGTACAGTAGTAGTTTTACAAATAGTAAACTTAATATAGGAATCGTCATTGAGGGGTGAATTTAAAACAAAAAGATGAAAGGCAAGGAATGCATGCCTAAGAAATTATGGTATGTTTATGCTGGTTTACAAAATCTATAGAAAAAGAAGTACAAACAGGCAAATTAAGTTTCTATAAAACAGAAATGGAAACATTTGCACATTCCGTTGCTAATTGTGGTAGACTGATAGCTGAAGGTCTGCATATTCAAATTTACAATAATGTGGCAAGACTGCTGCACAGGGGATTAGAGAAGGACTACAATCTACACATAACTGAGAAGCATTGGAAATGTGAACTGGAACCATTACTGATAGTGATGAAGGTTGTATCACATGGGACCATCCAATACCAACAGTTACAGATTCAGGAAAACCAATTAAAGTAGGCCATGAAAATACCCAGACAATTCCAGTAGCAATAGGAATAACAGTGCTAATAAAAAAAGACTTTATACACATACTTAAATATATTACTGATTCATATAATTGCATATGAACAGCAGAAGGAAGCAGTTCTGGATACATTGCAATGCTGACATCAACAACTGTAGCAATACTAACTTCATGAACTCTAATCATATCTAACTTAAAAATGGGGTCCTTACTAATCACGTATTAGAAACACAACATTTGGAGAACTTAAAAAATGGTGCAACCATCTGCTTAGAATTTGATGACGAATTTGAACAGGAAAAAATTTAATGACATCATATGCTTGCAAAAAAAAATACGCACAGACTAAAATGGTAAGGCTAGGGAAATGACTTAAATGACATTTTCATGGGCTCTCTCGACACTGTTGACAAGCCTATAGGAGTGTGCTTTGTACCCATATCTTTAGTAGTAATTCTCAAAAGGGTTGATTGTAAACTGCAGGATATGATATATTTGTGTTATGCCCTTTATTTTATTTTATTTTAATTTATTTTATTTTGATTAGCAATAAAGTCCAACTGGGCAGGAGCCCCTTTTCATAGGACGCTAGGGCAGAAAAGCTTCAATACAAATGTGATAAAGTGCAATAAACTAAATAAATTAATTTGAAAAATAGAGTTAGAATAAAACATATGATGGGAAGAAGAAGTCATCTAAGAAATTATGTAAGAATACACTGCCACACCACTAGGATGAAATTAACTAATAGATTACATACTCTATATAAAAATATGGATTATTACTATCACCAAATAATTGGCCATGAAGGAAGATTATGCAATAGAGCAAATTAAATTCACTTGAAAGTACATATAAAGAAATAACAGTGACAAATGAGGGAGCAGCAAAAGAAAATATAGTGGAGTTGGATTAATGGAGCAGCATAATCAAAGGCATAAGTTGTTGTTTTTGTTTCAGTTTGGAACAGCTCGGGTAGACAGGTAGAAATGCAAGTAAAGCAGGAGAATGAAAATGTTGGGAGCCACGCTTTGGTGGATGAGGAGGACATACAACACCACAGGGAAAGAAATGCATAAAAGTGGAGTATGTGACAAAATTAACCTGCAGAAATGTGGTTCAAGGGTTCTGCTTGACTCCAAATCTGCAAGAAGGATTAAAGTGTGTGGTATTAAAGATCACTGTCTTTTAACCCCCCCCCCATTAGTAAAACAGGACATCCCCAGCATCTGCCCCCCTCCCCTCATCACCAGGGAGCAGGTCCTTAATGCCCTCTCAAAGGCAAAAAATGCAGTATCCATGGGACCTGACAACATCCCTGCCTGTATCCTGCATGAACTCAGGCATGAGCTCTCAGCTCCATTAAACACCCTATTCAACCAAAGCCTGAGCACCGTTTTCATCCCAGCTGAATGGAGGACAGCCACTATCATCCCTCTACATAAAGGCAGAGCGTCCACTGACCCAGGCAATTATAGGCCCATAGGCCTAACTAGCCTGATCTGCAAGACAATGAAACCCATTATCATGGACCTTATAAAAAAAGACATTGGCAACCTTCAAAAGATTGACCCAACACAGTTTAGTTTTGTGAAAGGGAGATCATGCCTGTTAAACTTTTTTGACTTCTTCGAAACAGTCACCAAAGCCATGGACGAGGGGAAGATGGTGCACACCACCTACCTTGACCTAGCCGAAGCCTTTGACACTATCCCTCACTCGGGCATAATAGATAAACTCTCCCAGCTAGGCATCAACCCGTATGTTACCAGATGAGTAGCTAATTGGCTCATTGATAGAACCCACTCAGTCAAAGTAGAGGAAGCCACCTCTAGTAGTAGACCTTTAACAAGCGGTGTACCCGAAGGATGATCATTCTTGGGGCTTCTACTGTTTGGGATATACTTTTCTGAGATGCAAGCCAAAACCAATGGTCTGTAGCTGAACAAGTCTGCAGATGACTGCAAACTGGGAGCTGTCTTAAATTCCCCTAGTGATGTAAACATCCTCCAAGAGGGTCTTACCCAAACTAATGACTAGTGCCAGAAGCATGGCCTCAAACTGAAAGCCAAAAACTGCATCATTATCCCTTTTGGGGAAAATGTCATCCCCACTATTTATCACATTAATAAAAATGTACTAAGCATATCAGTCATGAGGGACTTGGGCATCCAGGTTGATAGCAATCTGACTTTTGACCACCACGTTGACTCCATTGTATGGAAGGCTTTGTACATGACCCACCTCATAAATAAGGATATTTCAATATTTCATCCACAAACAAGGAGGTCATAACATCCCTGTACTCCCCCCTTATCAGACCCATTATCGAGTACAATGCCCCCTTTGGCATGTACCTTGCCAAGCACATGCAGCAGTTAGAGAGACTACAGAGGTTCCTGACTACTATCTTATCTGCCTCAGTTGGTGATAGGTTATACAGAAATGAAATATTCCAAGCATTTTTATGAAAAGAGTATTCTGCTTATAAATCACAGAAACATAATGATCTCACACATTAATCCAAACTGAAAAAATATGGTCTGGTCTGGGGATTTGTTATTTGGGATATACTTGCTGAGGTGCAGGCCAAAACCAGTGGGCTATGGCTGACAAAGTTTGCAGATGAATGCAAGCTGGGTGCTGTCATCAATTTCTCTAGTGATGTGGACATCCTCCAAGAGGGTCTCACTCAGACAAATGACTGATGCCAGAAACATGTCCTAAAGTTGAATACCAAAAAATGCATCATCATCATTCCCTTTGGGGAGATTGACATCCCCACAAATTATCACATTAATAGCAATGTCCTAAGCATGCAATCAGTCATGAGGGATTTGGGCACCCAGGTTGATATCATCCTGACTTTTGACCACCATGTTGCTTCCACTGTACGGAAAGACTTCTACATGGCCCACCTCATAAATAAGGGTATCTCATCCAGGTACATAGAGGTCATAAAATTCCTGCATTCTTCCCTTATAAGGCCCATTATTGAGTACAATGCTCTCTTCAGCATGTACCTCGTAAAGCACATGCAGTAGCTGGAGAGACCACAGAGATTCCTCACCAAGAGAATCCAGGGCCTCAAACATCAACCATGCACAAAAACCAAAAAACGGGTCCAATCAACAGTAGAATCAGCACCAGGATTTAATAAAAAGTTTAAGCGCTTTTCATCTGCTATGTATGCAAACTTCATCAGAAGTAAAAGCAGCTAAAAAAAGTCATCCTTTTAAATCACTTAATCAAAAAAAGTGGGACAATTTTACCAATTGTTACCACTTAACAAGCTACCCTTAAAGTAAAATGTAAACAAGTGTAAAATAAGTTGTATACCAACCTTTTACAATAATAAACATTAACAAATAAACATTCAAAAATGATGAATAAAAGATAATAAATACATTACATTTGTAAAACCCAAGTTACACAAATATAGTATCCAATACCTAGAAAGTAAGTATTACCTTTTGTGTTAACTATAATAGAACAGTGATAGCAAAAATGTTCACTTTAGTATAAACTATCATCTTTGCAAACTCTTTCATTTTTAAATGCTACTAATAGGACAGGCCTCATTGAGACCTGGAACATTGTATGCATTGAGTTTGATTTGCCAAACAAGCTCGAGCTCTTCAAGTTTAAGAGGTATAGGGCCACCTCTGATGTCTTGTAACACGTTATCTATGGCCATAAATTTAAATTTATGGTCAACATTTAGTTGGATATGCTTGACCAACGCATTATCGGTCTTATGACCAATGGCGTACAGGTGTTCGTACATTCTGTCCCGGAGTCTTCGCTCCGTCTTGCCTATGTAAAAGGCCGGGCAGCATGTGCATTTGGCCAAATAGATCACGAATCTGGAGTTACAGTTAAACCTAGATTTGAGTTTACACTGCCGGCCGTTCACAACAAATGAGTTAGCTACCTCCACATTTTTACAAAAATTGCAATTCTCACATTTGTTCATGCCAACTATTCTGGGAACCCTATGATACTGTTTTTCCAGTAAGTTCTTGAGATTTCTACCATGTCTGAAAATAACTTTGGGTGTATTACCAAGTTTGTTAAATAACATTTGGTTGGATCTAAAAAGCTCCCAGTTTTTCTGCAAAATTTTGGTGCAAAGATTACTTTGTGCACTAAATGTGGTTATGAAGCTACAATGAAGGGATTGATTACTCTGACTTGTTGACTCACGAATACCCTCTGGTACTAGCAAGACAGGGTCTTTAATGTTGTCAAGAGCTGGGGACCTCATAGATAAGATAGGTTTATAAGACTGGCTTAACCTTTTTAGGCTAACCTCCTCAATCAAGGAGTCCAGTAAAGATTCCGGGTAGTCACGATGTAAAAAAAGTTTTTTTAAGAACAAACATTCCTCCATAAAGTCTTCCTCCTGGCTAATCATACGTGAAGCCCTAACTAATTGACCCTTGATGACAGAACGTTTCTGGTGAAATGGGTAACAACTAGAGAAATGAAGGAATGAATTGGAGTATGTACTTTTCCTATGAATTTTGGTCATGTAACAGCTCAATGTTCTGTTCTTACTTAACCAAATATCTAAATACGCTATGGCCTCCATGTTAAAGGTGGATGTAAATTGTAAAAATTCTGTAGATTGATTAAATGTTTCCCACATATAGTGACCTGTCTCATGATCCCCATTCAGCAAAATGAATATGTCGTCCAGGTATCTGGTATACTATACAAGATCCTTTTGGACATCAATGTTCTTAAAGACAAATTCCGATTCCCAATGCGCCATAACCAAATTAGCTCTGCCAGCTCTGCAAGGGGAACCCATCGCTATGCCCACTTTCTGCAGGTAAAAATTGTTATTAAACATAAAAAAATTGTTTGTTAATACAAGATCGAGCAATTTGATCACTAAGGAAGTCTCCGAACTTGGAGCTCCATGTTTGTTCACCCTGAGGGCCACCCATTCAATGCTAACCTCATGAGGGATACAAGTGTACAGGTCCTTGACATCGATTGTGAGAAAGTTGTAATTCTCATTATACTCTAAGTTGTTAATTTTAGCCAAAAAGGACCAAGAATCTTTACAGATTTGGTCCATAGAGACTATATACTTCTGCAAAATTGCGTCAATGACCTTAGCACAGGCATAAGTGGGAGAACCACGACTGTCGACCAAAGGTCTCATAGGTGGATCTAGTGGGTCTTTGTGTATTTTAGGAATGCCAAACAGAAATGGATATTTGGGATAAGATGTTGTCATAAAATTGAACATGTCCTGTTCTATTCTACCCTCAAAGAACAAATCATTAACACAGATCTTAATTAGACTATAAGCCTTGTTAACCTCCAAACGAGAACTCATTTGGTAAGCATTACTAGACAGCAGTCTGTTTATACGTTCAATATAATCAGCATTATCGAAGACCACCAAACCTCCATCTTTATCAGGTTTACAGACACAAATGTCTTGTGATTGAATATACTGTAAATTTTCACGCTCTTCATGAACTGTATTCATAGAGTAGTTACTATTAGAACTACCTTTAACAATCTGCCTGATATCCAGTTCACATAATTGTTCAAAAACCTGTAAAACTGGATGTAAAGGTGGGTTAAAAGTGCTAAAAATGTGAAACATATTATTACCTGGTGTATCTATAAGATTGCCAAACATCAAATGAAAATTCAATTTTCTAGTAAAAGACTTAATTTCAATAATTGACTTAACCCAAGTCTAATTGATGCTGGGGTACATATGTATGCCCCTTTGCTAAGAAATTCACAATGTCCAAAGTAAATACAGTTGATGAAAAATTTTAAACTCTAAAATCCCCTTCTTTGTTACAAATAACACTGAGACGGACAGTGTTGGAACCTGCCTGTAAATATTCTTCATTACTTGGAGACGTAAATAGAAAATGTTCATCACCACTAATAGGCATATATTCTTGAAGAACACTAACCATTGGAAAGTCGGAGAGAGGTACCTCGCCAGAAAAACCTTCCACAACCATTACGTTTTGTATTTGCTGAAATTCAACTTGCCCTTGTTTTGTTGGAGGCTCTTCTGTTGTTTCGGCCTCGCCCCTGTGTGGCTGGCTTGCCGAAAATCCTGATTATGGTTATGATTATGGTTATAATTATTCTGATGTCTGTTGTTGTTATAATACATGCGAGGACCACCTCCAAACCTCAGAAAAACCAGAATCACTGTCACTTATCTCACAACCATT
Organism: Protopterus annectens; assembly: GCF_019279795.1. Taxonomy (NCBI): domain Eukaryota; kingdom Metazoa; phylum Chordata; order Ceratodontiformes; family Protopteridae; genus Protopterus; species Protopterus annectens. The sequence goes on from NC_056734.1 coordinate 858,548,341, forward strand.
ACCAATACCATTCACAACATCAGTAGGGTTGTTGACACTAAGCACATCATCTTCATCGTTAAGCTGGTTAGATTGGATATTATTAGAATGATTGTGAGGATTAACAACCATACACAGATAGGCTAAAAGCCCTATCCCTCTATTCAGTTTCATACAGACTCCTCAGAGGTGACCTCTGTCTGGCATACAAGGCGATCACGGACCCCACCTTGATGGGACTGTTGCATGATGCCAGGCCACTTCTATGAGAAAGGCTTATAAAGGCTCCAGGGCCATTGGGCTAGTACACACCTATGAGCCTATATCTGCAAGTCAAGCTCCACTCAAGTAACCCACACATATGGCCTCAACCTTGTCTGTGACATCAAGAAGACTTGTTGGTTGGACAGATATGTGTCCCAGAGACTCCCCATGTATGGAATAGACTCCTTGTCCACATCAAGCAGAGTACATCTTTACCCTTTTCTAAGCCCATCCTGGATAACTGGATGGGAAACAGAAAATATACCCCTGGGATTCCACCTGTGTCCCTGCTGAACAGGTGCATTGGGTACTGATTTGTCTAAACATGGACTAAACTCTTGGCTTGGCTTGGCTTATAAGGACCTCTGAGCCAATAGCATAGTAACCTCCTATGATCCTATAATCCTATGCATAAAAGAAATGCAACATAACTGGCTAGCTCAGTAAACAAAAATGTATCATTCAGAATTCTTCAAATTATGTATTCACATTTTCCTTCTATATCCTGGTCTTTATTTTGTAATACATTCTCTACCCTCCCTTACAGATACTCTGAAAGCATTTGATTGCAGTCTGAACAAATTTGTCTTGATATGACTAAAACTGCTTCTTAACATGCATACATTATATTTTACATGTTCAAAAGTTTCAAGACTTCCTATTTTTTTTCCTTCTAGTATATCTTAAAAGCATTGCAAGCAGTTGCACTCTAAAAGTAAATGCTACATAGTATCTTCCCTGGCGGGCGTAACAAGAAATAGATGAACAATTCTTTTCTGACATTGCTCTGTCCCTCCATTTCCTCTTTGATAGGCAACTTACTGTGAGCTAACTTCCATAATAAAATTACACAGTATGGACTATAGCTAACTCATTTTATTTTTTTTTCATGAAGGTAATACAAAATATTTGCCAGAATTTCTTCATGTTGTGCTTTTTTTAACATCAGTTTATAATGTTATGCTGGATGTGTTATATCATATCATATTTCTAGATGTTCTCTCATATCGTATTTCTAGATGTTCTCTCCTTCTTTGTTAACACAACAATTTTTGTCACAACTAATGAACCTATGATTCAATAAATTCACTGCACCATTCTTTCCTCCTGTGATGATCTGAACCAAGTGGAACTCATAAATAGACACCAGATAAAGTATTTTCCATGTTAAGTCCTTCCTACAGAAAAGCAAACAGCATATCCATTATTTCTGATTCAGACATCTACAACAAGGGATTTACCTTTCTCAAGGACCTCATTTTCTTAGTAATACATTCTTCATTAAATAAATGAAAGTTTGAATGTTTCCAACAATTCAATATTTCTTTTATTTACAATCTCCCCATGTCTAAAAAAATATACTGAATATATCCATCTGTCCAAAATCCTTACATTCCATTATTTTTCTTTCATTCTGTAACCTTTACATTTCTTTTAATTTAACTCTTGTCCTACTTTGCATAAAATGCTTTTAATATGTTGAATGACAATTTTCACATTTTGTTTCTACCTTATAACTGAAATTAGGCTAACCCGCACATCTTATAAATAAGGGGATTTTATCCAGTGTTCGTATCACATATCAGCTCCATCAGTGTTTTATTCATACAGCCCACAGTGGCACTTATAAGTATCCCAAACAAAAGGGAGCATAACAGATAACCTCATCGTACTTCATTTTATTTTATTCATTTTATTTATTTGACATTTGTTAACCGAGTGAGTCCATCTGAGCCAGTGGCCCATTTTCAGTGGAAACCCGAAGAGAAAAGCTCCACATAACTGAAATAAAAAGTTACAATCTAGGGAAAAACACAGAAACTATGAGAGCAAGGACAAAAATGTTGTTGTTTTTCTTTTGGCTTTTCCCGGTTAGGGGTCACCACAGCGGAACTCCGATCCGCTAATGATTGGCAGTAGATTTTTACGGTGCTGAGGTACCAGCTTGGCGCCCAACCTTCAACAAAGGCATGCCCGTTCACACATGTCTTTCAAACACGGGAAGGACATGCAGACTCCACACAGAAGGCTCTCCAGCCGAGAATCAAATGGGAGAACCTCTCGCTGTGAGGCGACAATGCTACCGCTACACCACCGTGGCTTAAATAAAGTGAAGAAAAGCTCCAGCATTACCAAACAAAAAGTTTCACACTAGGCAAAAATACAGAAACTAAGATGGCAAGTATTTGACATTAAAAAGCTACATAATTATAAATAATAGGTGAGAGCAGTAACAATACAGATCAATATTTCTCATGGTATCATACTATTAGTATTGAAATTCATCAACAGATTAGTTATTAGGTTCAAAGTTATAGAAGAGATATAGAAAATACAAAGGAGTGGACAATGAAATTTAAGGAGGATTTTGGCAAGGGCAGGCTCTTGCTTTGAGAAAGTAAAGCTTGACTTCAGTTTTGAACCAGATGAAACTAGTCATGCTGCAAAGGTTAGCTGGCAGCCTATTCCAAGGAAGGGACACTGAGTGCTTGTAGAAGAGTTTACCAATAGTTTGTTTGGTTTATAGATGTTAAAAAGGTGCTGGTCTGAGCTTTGAAGTGTAAGAGCAGGGATGTAAGAGGATACTATGGTGGAGAGAGATGGGCAGGCTTGGGGTTTGTTAAGAAAGGAGTGTGTGAGCTGCAATTGGGAAAGTAGTAAGAGCTGAGGGAATTCCAACCACTGGAGCTGTTTCAGGGCAAGGCAATGATGTGATTTGTAAGGTAGGTTACAAGCGAATCTGGCTATGTTATTGCAGCTTTGCTCAGGTTTGGAGAGAATAGCTGAATGGAGATGGGTGAAGATAGGGGAGGCATAGACAAGACATGGAAGGAGGAAGCCTTGGGTTATGGTGGGCCTGGAGTTAGGAGCAAGGATTTTTTTTATTTCTTTTGAGAAGACAAAGTTTCTGATTAGTTTTTTTTTTATACAGTGTTGAATATGAATGTCGAATTTTAGGTAATCATCAATTATAGTACCAAGCAATTTAGTGTGTGGTTCTTCTTTGATGAGGGGGTTATATAGAGAATAAATGGTAAAGGTGGATACATGGAGGGAGAGAGATTTGGGAAGAAATACTAGGAGCTTAGTCTTTTTGGAGATAAGTATGATTTGGTGTTCTGTGAGACATTTTTCCACCGATGAGAACGTGTTTTGGGTGATGGAAAGAAGTTTGGATATGTTGGCACAAGAGATGAGACCAGAGTCATCAACATATTGTATAAGAGAGGAGAGGATACAGGAGGTGGAGAGATGATTGGTGAAGATGTTGTAAAAGAAGGGCCCAAGGATTAAGCCTTAAGAGAGGCCAGTATTGGTAGGTAGGAAAGGAGAGCAGATAGATTGCCATCTGACAGACTGGAGCCTGTTTGAGAGGTAGCTCAAGAACCAAAGAATAATGGAGGGGGACAGGTTGAGATCAGTAAGTGTGATGAGTAGCTTGGAATGGGAGACCATATCAAAAGCTTTATAGAAGTTGACAAAAAGGCAGGATACCAGAAAAGTTTTGTCCCTAGCTTTGGCAACAGTGTGAGTGAAGGATATGAGGGCTGTGGATGTGCTATGATGCGGCCTAAAGCCATGTTGAGTGGGGGTCAGAAGATATTCATTGATTAGGTAGTTTAGAAGCTAGTTATGAATGCATTTTTTACAGGATTTGGGATAGTAGAGATAGGATGGCAATGGGTCTATAGCGGGATGGATCAGTGGAGTTACCTAATTTGTGCAGTGGAATGGTGTAAAAAGATTTCGAGATGTATGGGACAGTGGATTCATGGATAGATTGGTTTATTATGCTAGAGACAGGATAGGCTATAGAATAAGCAGCAATTTTAAGAGAGGCAGTTATCAGTAGAGGGAGAGGAAGGTTTTAATTTTAGTAGACAAGACCTGATGTAAACGGTGGAGATGGGGTTACTAGAGAAAGCAGTGGTGTTACATGTATTGTGCATGGTGTGAGAGAGGTTGTGGGTTTGAGAAGGCTGAGTATGTTTTTGAATTGATTCCATGAAGTGGGTATTAAGTAAGGTGGCAGTTTCTAGGAGATAATTATTTGGGTAGGGGTTAGGGGTGGTGGGTTCACCAGGATGCAAAGTTTACTGATGGTATGCCAGAAGTTTTTAGAGTTAAGACTATTGGGAGAACTGATGATTATAAAAGAATTTAGAGATTATGCAGTGGACTGTTGAGGATAAGTGATAAAACAAATGGACACAGTAATTAAGGCTATTAACAGAAATTCATGTGACATTACAGAAGTAAATAGGATATATTACTATGCAGCTAAATTAATAACAGGTAAAGTCTTGCCACACCTCCACCTTCTTTTATTCACCATCTACACTCTCGCCATCTCAATTCAGAATGACAGTAAGTCAATTGCTACTGTTTTGTACACTCACAACCCTAGCTCACCTCACTAACTACCATAATATTCCCACATCATATTCCAACTCCATCACAAACGCACACATATTCCATCACAAATCCCTCTTTTTCTCCCTTTCTATCGCTTCTTCTCTGTACCAACATACACACTCAGATCTGTTCTCTTACAGATAATTAAAGATAAAAATAGCACTTTATCATCAGTACTGAGAATGAGATACAAATACAAATAGCTCCATACTTCTACTCACCCCACCTTCATCCTGAAACGTACTGTAAGATAATCGCCCTCACCCTGGAACCACACAACAACTACTCATCATGGCCCAACCATTCCTTCCCAATGCTCCCAACACAAGTTTCCCATCAGGTAATGAAACTAACCTCATTCCTTTCAGCTTAACCCAAGAAGCATTCGCTACAAAATTCATGATATCCATGCATGTCTAGATTTTTACTCTCCAGGCATTCTAATCACCACTAAGACCTGGCTAAAGCAAGACATAAATGGCAATCAAATTATTCCCCCAGGTTTTTACATACTCAGAATGGACAGAAAGCTTAAAAGAGCAGGTGGTATTGCTATCATTTATAAAACAACTTAGAAATAATGAAAGCCCATTGAAACATCCCAGAATTTAAAAATACTGAATTTGTGATTGCATACCTCAAAATCAACTAACAAAAATCTATATGCATCTCAACAGTTTACATTCCACCAGGCAACAACATTACCATAGCTGGAAATATCCTACACTGGATATTTGACAACACCCACCAGGAAACCTTCATCTTAGGTGACCTAAATAAAGACAGGCAATCTATAAACAGCAGTAACACCAGGGACTCCATCCATCTATTAAAAAGATGCTCACCACCATATAAAAAGATGTTATTACCAAGTTCATTGAGGCTGAGTTGTCTGAATACAGATCACCGATTCTGGAGTGGTATTGCAGAAAAGTTTTTGTTTTTTTTTTTGTCTTTTTTTGTTGAAATAATTACTGGTATAGTAGTCAGAACTAGTTGATGTAGATTGCTGTGCAGTGGGGATAATGAGATTTACCCTTTTCCCACTGTAGTCCAATCTTGGCTTGCCCCCTGCAAATATGTGTGTTTTGATTTGTTTTGTGGGTTTTTTGGGTTTCAGGAAAGTGATGTTCAATGTACTGAAGTTAATAGAGGGGGTTATCAGTAGAGGGAGAGGAAGGTTTTAATTTTAGTAGAAGAGACCTGATGTAAATGGTGGAGATGGGGTTAAGAGAGAAAGCAGTGGTGTTACATGTATTGTTCATGGTGTGAGAGAGGTTGTGAGTTTGAGAAGGCTGGGTAAGTTTTTGAATTGATTCCATGAAGTGTGTATTAAGTAAGGTGGCAGTTTCTAGGGGTTTATTATTTGGGTAGGGGTTAGGGGTGGTGGGTTCACCAGGATGCAAAGTTTACTGATGGTATGCCAGAATTTTTTAGAGTTAGGCTACTGGGAGAACTGATGATTATAAAAGAATTTTTTCTTGTCTTTCTTGTCTTTGTTGATATGTTTTTTGATAGATTATGTATTTCTTTGTATTTTTGTAAAACTGTTGCAGATTTAGTTTTTAGCCATTGTTGACAGTACTTGTCCCTTTTTTCAGGAGAGAGATGGTGTCTTTGATGAGCCAAAGTGAGTAATTTACTTTGATTTTCACCTTTCTTAGGGAAGCTAAAGAGTCAAGAATATTCAGAAATGTACAATTAAAATGTAGAATGGCATCACTGAGAGGGAAGTACTTCAGGAAGCTCCATTTAATGGAAGTAAGTTGGTTGTTAAACATTTCAGAGTTGAAGGAAGAGAGGTTGTGACATTCTCTGTAATGATGGTATTTAGGGATTTGAAAGAAGCATCGCTGGACTTGAGTAGGGAGGTGGTCTCTTAGGGAATTGGTTAGGATGCTGGGGTTATGATATAGGGCGGGGTCAGAGGTAAGAATCCAGTCTAAGGTGGAATGGTTAATATTGTTAGTTTTGAAGCGCATAGGTGTTGTGATAAGTTGATGGAAGCCATGGAGGTTAATACGTAGGGAGGGGGTGGTAGAGGATATGTTTTGCCAGTCGACATTGACGTCACCTAGTAGTAAGGTCTCATAGGGGATATTCATGAAGATCCAGGCTAGACCAGATTCAAGGATAGGAATTCTATTCCACGGTGGGATATAGACAGATGCGATGGCAGCTTAGAAGAAGTATTTCTGCTGGTTGAAAGTTAGGCTGAGATATGGGCAGGGGGAATAGGTTGCGGTGTGTCGAGTACAGGATAGCAACACCCCCACTTTTTTTGGAAGTTCTATCTCGGCGGTAAATGTTGTAGTTGGGAAGTAACATTTCAGACTTAGAGATATGCATTTTTAACCAAGTTTCAGATAGGGCTAGGATGTGAGGTGAGTTAGTGATGGATGATCCAGAAGTGTAGCTCTGTAACTTTCTTAGGTAGAATCTCTATGTTGATAGCAAAGATGGAGTGATGTTTGGTCAAGCTGGTATTAGTTGTGGTTGGGATAGAAGGGCCTGGGTGGGGTGGATGTCACCAGCTAATATTCATATCTTCTTCCCGACCACACCATGCCTGGATGGAGAGATGATAAAACCAGCAAGCAAAGGAAAGTAATATTGCTGGAAATTAATTCATCCTCAAGTCATGGGGAGTACCTTCATAAGGTAGACCCTGTTTTTACAAAATCTCATCAAGATAACACTAATATATTGACTACATTTTATATAGCATATATAGTGGACAGAGGTAGTTTAAAAAATAAAAAAGGCAGCTGGGTGCACAAGTCCCAGGATAAAAAACTGCCCAATCCTGGTAGACACACTGATGCCAGTGCTGGAAAAAATGACAGTATGTAGAATACTCAACACATGCATTCCTCTAATGAGGTTAGACCAGGCTTATAGAGAGAATGGCTCCCTTATTGTAGATGGAAGCAGTAGTCCACAACAAACATAAAAACTGACAGGCCAAAAAAGAGCCATAGAGATGATGCAGTGGACTGTTGAGGATAAGTGATGTATTATTACTATTATGCAAGAAGCCCAGAATTTCTGGATAGAAGATATTCAAAAAGATTAAGAACAAAATTAGAGGAAAGAAATTTACTTGCACAAGAAAAACTGTCAAAGTTAAACAAATAGAAGATGAAGTTGTGGAATACCTGTGAAGTGAAGGATTTAGTGTGGAAAATCTAACACAGGTTATGTCACAATATGGTCGAACACTGAGTTCCCAAAGTAAGGAGAAACAGATTAAGCAGGAGACATCTGAAGAAGAAATATGGGCATGAGAAAGAAAAATAGATTTAATATGGTACAATATTTATACAAAGGAAAAAGCAAAACTAATCAGTATAAGAAAGTAGCAGCAAAGATATTTGAAGAGAGATACAGGGAAAGGCATCCAGATATAAAAAACATTACAATAAAAAAATAAGAAATCAAAGGGGGAAAGTAGCAAAGAGGATTAGCAATGCAGAAGTTAAGGAAATAGAAACTGAATTTATGGATTACATGCAAAGTGAAGGATTTAGTGTAGATAATCCAACTCTGGTAACATCACAGCATGATGGAACAGTCAGTCCCCAAATTAAGGAGACATACAGTGGATGGAACAGGAAGCATCTAATCAGCTTCCATATGAAAATATTCTGGAGCCTTCATTAGAAAACCAGTACAAAAGTTCAGTTGGAGTTGCACAGAAAAGAAAGAAACAAGGAAATAGCGGCAACTCTGATGCAGTCAAAGCTGTGGAGTAATATGCCAGTGAGTTCCCATATAAAGAGCAAAGATGAGAATGAAGAGAAACTGTCACAGGAAGATGTTCTGGAACTTTTTGCAGAATGCCCGCAAGAAAGAGAACAAAGAATGTAACCTCAATTTAGAAGAAAATTATATAAGGGAAGAGTTGCTTGACTTATTAGAGATTGATAGACATATTAAGAGTGATGAACGAAATAAGTTACTGAAAGCCAATAAGACTCAATATGTGAAAAGTTTGATAAAACAAATGAACACAGTAATTAAGGCTATTAACAGAAATTCATGTGACATTACTGAAGTAAATAGGATATAATACTGTACAGCTAAATTAATAACAGGTAAAGTCTTGCCACATCTCCACCTTCTTTTATTCACCATCTACACTCTCGCCATCTAAATTCAGAATGACAGTAAGTCAATTGCTACTGTTTTGTACACTCAAAACCCTAGCTCACCTCACTAACTACCATAATATTCCCACATCATATCCCAACTCCATCACAAACGCACACATATTCCATCACAAATCCCTCTTTCTCTCCCTGTCTATCTCTTCTTCTCTGTACCAACATATATGCTCAGATCTGTTCTCTTACAGATAATTATAGTTAAAAATAGCACTTTATCATCAGTACTGAGAATGAGATACAAATACAGATAGCTCCATACCTCTACTCACCCCACCTTCATCCTGAAACTTACTGTAGAGATAATCACATTCACCCTGGATCCACACACCAACTACTCACCATGGCCCAACCATTCCTTCCCAATGCTCCCAACACAAGTTTCCCATCAGGTAATGAAACTAACCTCATTCTTTTCAGCTTAACTCAAGAAGCATTTGCTACAAAATTCATGTTATCCATTCATGTCTAGATTTTTACTCTCCATGCATTCTAATCACCACTAAGACCTGGCTAAAGCAAGACAACTGACAATCAAATTATTCCCCCAGGTTTTTACATACTCAGAATGGGCAGAAAGCTTAAAAAAGCAGGTGGTATTGCTATAATTTATAAAACAACTTAGAAATAATGAAAGCCCATTGAAACATCCCAGAATTTAAAAATACTGTTGTGATTGCATACCTCAAAATCAACTAACACAAATCTAAATGTATCTCAACAGTTTACATCCTATCAGGCAACAACATTACCACAGCTGGAAATATCCTACACTGGATATCTGACAACATGCACCAGGAAACCTTCATCTTAGGTGACCTAAATAAAGACAGGCAATCCATAAATAGCAGTAACCCCAGGGACTCTATTCATCTATTAAAAAGATGCTCACCACCATATAAAAAGATGTTATTACCAAGTTTGTTGAGGCTGAGATGTCTGAATACATATCACCGATTCTGGAGTGGTATTGCAAAATGTTTTTTTTTTTGTCTTTTTTTGTTGAAATAATTACCAGTATAGTAGTCAGAACTTGTTGATGTAGATTGCAATACAGTGGGGATAAGGAGATTTACCCTTTTCCCACTGGAGTCTGATCTTGGCTTGCCCCACTGGAAATATGTGTGTTTTGGTTTGTTTTGTGGGTTTTTTGGGGTTTTGGGGAAGTGATGTTCAATGTACTGAAGTTTCACTGAACTGCTCTTTCAGCAGTTTGAATTCCACACACACACACACACACACACACACACACATATATATATATATATATATATATATATATATATATATATAAAATCAATAACCAAAATAGCCAGTGGTACCAGTGAGACAAAGCAAAGCAGTAGACTTCCAATTCCACCAACAAAATTTTATTAGTTGAGCACTTTTGTTCTTGTCTTAGGACTGAGAAAATAAGCAGAATTAAGCCACCACAGAGAAACATTTATTGACTAATAAAACAACAAAACGGCATAAAACAAGGATAAGCACTTTCAACTCATAGAGCCTTCATCAGATCCAGCAAATTGTCCTCTTTTTTTGTCATAAGTATTTTGGCCATTACACATCTTTAGTTAGTTAATAGGGCTACTAAGGAAAACTGACATTTTATTTATTGACCTGGTGCCTTCAACATCTTCAACATATTGGATGATATTTCCCTTTAAATACATTGTGGGGGTGGCATAATGGCTAAGGTGTTGCCTTACAAACCTGAATTACAGGGTTTGATTCTCAACTTTTGGGAAAATCAGCTTGGCTTAAAATGGCCTGCAAGAGCAGTTAGCCTAGTACCTTCCTATTAACCTATATTCATCTTTCTGTTGTAATACCTGAAAGGATGTACTTGATTTTCTTCAGGTCTACTGCTTTTCGAAGACTGGGATCCTGACAACAAGTTACAAACTACTGATGCGTGCAAAGGTCTTTTCTTTCTGTTTAGTGGAACTGGCCTGTTGCAAAATCTAGAAGACTTCCCAGTATTGATCTCTATAAGACTGCAGGTGTTCTTCCTGAAGTAATCCCTCATCCACATACGTTTTCTTTTCTGGAGCTTGATAACTATTGCAAGAAAATGCACCAAAAAGCAGTGGCATCTATTGCATGTACCAAGTCTAGATACATTGTCGGACTTTCTTTTGAAATATTTCACTAGAGACTTTGTATAAAAGTATATATAGAAATATTCTGCACCATCAGCCAGTGTATGGAGGAAATTTGCATTATACTCTTTCATACAGGGAAATATAATGAATAGCTTCTCACTGGTCCATGCTGTGTTATCTTGATATCATTGTGGAAGGCTTCCTTAGGAATGAGGGACAGTTTAATGTCATATTGTTATCCTGGATCAGTCTTTTATAAGACTTTTTTTGGGGGGGGTATGACTGTATTTGTACCGTCTCAGTTTATACCTGAAATTATATACCATATATAGTCAATAATCTGTCACAGATATGAACGTGAACACAGAGTGTGGGAATCTGGTTATCTATGGTATTGCTTCTGGTTTTGTTTTGTTTGGTTTGAGTGTTTGTTTTTGTCCATGTGTCAGACTTCCTATAGTTCTTTTTTTTGTCCTTTCTTATTTTTTATGGGACACAGAATAGAGGCACTCCCAAGGACTGGGTGACAGACCTGTAACTCATTCTTTCCTGCTTGGGACTTTTGACAATCTCTCCATTTGCCTGTGTGAAGTGGGTGGTAGAGAGAAGGACAGCTTTCTGGTGCAGAGAGATGGCCTAGATATTCCTTAATGGGAGAATCTCCTTCTCTTCAGCAGCTTTGCCATGTCTGCCATTGCAGTCTCCAGAGGGGACGCATGCCTGTATATAAATGTCAGATTCCTCTCAGCGTACGAGTGTCATGTATCATGACTGCAGAAGGTCACCTGCCTCAGCCACCACTGCATGACAACTGGTGCTCCTACTGTTACCCTATGTAGCAAACTAAGCCACACCCCACCCCCTAGGATGGGTGAAATAGCAGTAGCCACTCACATCCATATTCCCTGGTCCATTTCTACAGGTTCCCAAAATGCGACCTGAACTAAATTAGCCTACAATGTAGTCAGGGTCTTAGCCCTCTACATCATGAACCTGGCTTCCAGCCTTCCTTTAGTTATTTTAGCATATCTACTTATTTTTGATTGCTAAGGTGCAATGGGTGTATTAAATAGTTATGTAAAGTGGAATGTAATATTTATGATAAAAAAGATTTATACGAGAAATAGGAAGATATATATAGGGAATAGAAGTGCTTAAGCTTACTGATAACAAAATTATTATGACCTTCAATGTATCTTTTAACCTATGACGTACTGAATAAGAAAATAGCATAGCCTGTACTTCTGAGCAATTCTCTTAGACATCAGTTAAAAAAAGGCAATAATGGTATGATAAAAGTTCACCATATTACATCATGTCAACTTTAATACAGGCTTAACAAAACACTTGCATTTCATTCATAGCAGTACACTGAAACCCATGTGCATAAATAATGCCTATTTTTAGCAATGTTTAAGTGGTCTATATTACATCGCAAAATGCAATTCTGGTGAACACCTATCCATCAACACCTAATCAGAGAAACAATTTGCTGAAGTTAATAATGGCATAAAAAGGGGGCTTGTTTGCAGGATGTGAGTAAGATGTCTTTAAGTAAATTAAAAAAAAAAGAGATAAGTGGAATATACAAGTGAGCAAGTGAAAAACATGGTTTGCATATATGCCAATATATTTATTTTTTCCACAGGTTGTCTCCTGAGATTTTCTGAATTATGTGATTTTTGGGCAAACTGTTTCACAAGTGGCACCAATGGAGATATGATTCTCATATAAGAATGCAAGGAATATTTTCCTTAAGCCAAATCTGATATTGCTGTATGCAGTCCCTTATGATCATGGGTTCATCACTATTTACATATTCAGCTACAGTGATATGGCTGTTCAGTGTTTTGGCAGCAGTCTTTTTTATATTAACGTTTTTCCTCAGGGCCACCAAACCTGCTCACTTACACATAGCCAAATAATTATTTAAGGCAGCATTTAATCCTAGAGTATGCTAAAGTGGACATTCATGGTAGAGTTTACATAGCACTTTTGTCTAAAAGATGGGATGTAATGAATATTCTGTATATTTCTTTTTTAACTGAACCAAAAATGTGTGTACCCTGATTAGGATTCAACATGAATCTATGCAACATATGCAGAAGGTTGTGCTTGTAAGCTGCATCACTTATGCATACCATTCTTAAATACTGCCTGGTTAGATGATAGATAATTTATTAGTTGTCCCTGGTGATATAGTGGTGGTTTCAGTTATGAGTTCCATCCAACACTGCCAGTCAGACCAGGTATCATGACTGCCCATGCCTGGTACGCAGAGGTAGTGCCCCCCTCAAGGAACATACACTACAATTCATTGTCCAGGATTCCTTCCCCGCTCATTCAATCCTATGCATTCACAGATGGTTTGCTTATTGTCTTATGCTCCTACTCCTCTCTCCTTGCAATTTTCAAACATATGCTCTTTACTCGTAGGCTCACCTTTTCCCTATTTGTCATAGATAATATGCTCTTCGGCCAGGGCCCCCATATTTTGATTTTATGGACATGCTATGGCACTGAGGGAATGCCCCAGTGGATCATAGGATCATAGGAGGTTACTAGGCTAACATCTCCAGGGCCCTTAGCCTAGACAAGTTCAACTCATGTTCCCAAGGGTGTCTGGCTCAAGCAGACACTAAAATCAGGACATTTTGCCACTGTCCAAGAGGAACACAGATGGAACAACCCCCCAATGTGAATTTCTGGTTACTCACCCAGTCATCAAAATTATGCTTAAATAGAGCCAATGAGGGGCTTTGTTTAACATGAGTAGGAAGCTTATTCCAAAGGTAGGGCAGCCTCTGTGAGGCAAATCTGCCTGTCCAGCAAGTTCTGTTGATGTCATATACCAGATTAAGGTCCTTTGAGCGAGTGGCCTGTGTGCCATTTGACTTGCGAATGTGAAGCATTTCCATTAAAGTCGGGTCAGAGATTGCTCTATATGGAAGCCACAAGTCTGTACAACACAGAGTAAAGTGACAATGATTTCAGTCTGTTCCTATAAGACAGATCTTGAATACCCTGAATTTTCTTTGTAAGGAACCTTTGTGGTCTCTCCAATTGTTGAAAGTGTTTGGAAAGAAACATACCAAAGGTAGCATTCTATTCTATTATTGGCCTGACGTGGGAATAATACAAGGGGGTTATAACCTCTTTTCTTCTGGAGGCAATGTCCTTACTTATGAGCAATATAAAATTCCCAGTTTATCACTGTGGAGACATGGTGATCGAAGTTACGGTTGCTATCGACCTGTGTGCCCAGATCTCTCACCAGTGACTGTGTACTTAGGGTATTGCTATTGATGTGGTAGTTTGCATGAACATCATACTTGCTGAAGGGAAAGATAATGCATTTTTTTTGCATTAAGTTTAAAACCATGACTTTGGCACCAATCATTAGTCTGCATAAGACCTTCTTGCAGGATGTTGACATCACTACGGGTTTCAGTGATCACTCCCAGTTTTCAGACATCAGCAACTTTGTCAGCCACAGTCCTTTAGTTTTAGCTTGTACTTCGGAGAAGCATATTCCAAACCGTAGGGGTCCTAGAACTGATTCCTGTAGAACACCACTGGTTATGGGTCTGTTGGAGGAGGTGAAGTTCCCTATTATTTTGACTGTATGAGGTCTATCAGTGAGCCAGTTTGCAACCCACCTGACAATATATGGGCTGATAGCCAGCTGGGTGAGTTTATCAATGATGCCTATGATTGCGTCAAAGACCTTGGCTAAGTCTAGGTAGGCCATATGCACAGATTTGCCCTCATCTAGGGCTTTGGTGAGTGTCTTAAAGAAGTCCAACAAGTTTAACAGGCATAATCTCCCCTTGAAAAAGCCAAAATGAGTGGGGTTGAGCATTTGGAGATTTCCTATATCTTTGTTAATAAGGTCCATGAGGATTCATTCCATGGCTTTGCAGATAAGGCTGGTCAGGCTAATGGGTCTAGAGTTCCCAGAGTCTGTGGATGCATCCCCTTTGTGCAAAGGGATGATGGTAGCTGTTTTCCATTCCACTTGAATGAAACCAGTGCTTTGGTTGTGATTGAAAAGCGTGCCCAGTGGTGATGCTAATTCCTGTTTTAACCCATGTAGAAAACAGCCCAGGATGTTATCTGGTCCCACAGAGGCTGTGTTTTTGGCCTTGGAGAGGGCATTTAAGACCTGCTCCTCAGAGGTACTAGGAGGGGCACAGGTGTTAGAGATGCTTTGGGGTATATGTGGCGAGAACAGGGGAGTGAAGTTTTCACTGAACTGTCAGCAGGTTTGCTACATCCACAAGTTCTGTATATGTAGTACCATTAATTATGAGTTCAGCACAAATCTCAGCCTTACTTTTGAGGTTATGGATGTAACTAATGAATGCCTTGTGGTTATCCTTAGTTAAGGAAGCTAATTTGGATTTGTAGTTAGCTTTGGAGGACTTCACTGGGCATCTTATTTGCTTGTTTAAGTTGAGGAGAGAGTGTTTTCAGTTTTGAGACCGTTCCTTCCTATACTTAGACAGCAATCTCTTTCTCCTATTGTATAGCCTATTAATGGCAGTTGTCCATCAGCAAGTTTGTTTTTCCTTGAAGATCTTGCTTTGGTTCTATCAGGAATGGCAGAGTCAATAAAATAGTACAGGTGCTATATAAAGCATTGGTGTATAACTCAGTATAGATTTCTGTTCCATGGGGGGGGGGGGGGGCTAAGAAGCAATTTATGTTTTTGCATAAGAAGTTGCAATTGTCCTTGGATAAGTTTTTAGTCTAGGTGTTGCTGGGGGGTGGGTTGTGTTATAGTTACTTCTAGCAAGACTGATTTGTGGTTAGATCTCATCTGGCAGAAGAAATTGTGGGAAATTGTCCATCCATAATGCTAGGTAAGTTGATGTGGTCAGAAACTGGGAAATGACAAGAAGGACCAGGTAAAGTAGCTGACAGGAGAAGTGAACAATAAATATGAAGGGCTAGTGGGTAGGATCTATGTTGGTACCTCAGAAACTTTGCAGAATGTATGACCTGTCAGTGAGAGAATTACCAATAGAGCACCAGCAGAGTACTAATGGAAAATTTGCAGGCAGAAGTGTTCGCATCTATAATTGCTAATGGTGCCCACCGCTGCTCAGCAGTGCATGATGCACAAGCATGGTGCTATGTAGCAAACGAGCACAAACTGATCTAAACAAATTAACCAAAAAAAGCTCAAAACTGAGCCCTGTTCCAACAATCTTCAATCAGATGAGTTCTAACTGCGCACTCCTAGCACTAGGGTGCAGGGGAACCCTCTCAAACAAAAGATGGACTGATTTAGTGCTCAAGCTATGCAAACAGAACTAGATTCAGTAGGTCTAAATCTAGTCTATGCTACAGCCAGCGAAGTGCAACAATTTCCGAAAAAAATGCTCAAATAAGCAAAGATGTAGTGCAAATGCAGTTCAAAAGTGCAATATACAGTGAAACATTATACTTAAGTTTTGCAGATATCAACAGATGTCTTGGATTGAACAGCAGAGCAGTGGTTGGTCGGCAAAATCTGTGGAGCTTTACTAAGACAAGCACAAAGCCATGCAAGCACTGTCCTTATGTAGCAAACAAGAGCAAACTGATTTAAACAAATTAACCAATAAAAAAACTCAAAACTGAGCCCTATTCCAACAACCTTCAATCAGATGAGGTCTAACTGCACAGTCCTGCCACTAGGGTGTAGGGGATCCCTCTCCAACAAAAGATGGCCTAGTTTAGTGCTTAAGTTATACAGACATACTTATTTGCAGCAGGTCTGAATGCTACAGCAAACAAAGTACAACAATTTCAGAAAAGAAAACAATTCAAATAAGCAGGCACAATAAGCATTCAACCAGCAACTTCCAGGTCAGATGGGCAGAGGCTACCCTTTCCTCCCACAAGAGTGTAGACCACAAACATTCTTAATGTAAGATAACTGGTCTGAAGCCCATATGCTTAAACCAGAACTAAGGCACTTTTAGAATAACACACACACTAAGGTTTCAACAAGCAATTGCCAACATAGAAGGATGCAAACTACATCTCCTGCCACAACAGTGTAGACTACAAACATTCTTAAAGTAAAACAACTAGCCTAAAGCCCAAGTGCTTAAACTAAAACTAAGAAGATTAGAATAACAGTTACAATTTAATCAGGTTGCTAACAAGTAGGAATAAATGAGGAAGAATAAATGCAATGGAACACTTTAAGAACAAGCAGCAAAAGCAAAATAAAGTAATAAAGTAGGAAGAAACACAAATAAAGTAAAAGCAGCTGAATAAAGTATATTGTTTAGGTTAAGTGAGAAGGGAGGAAACAGAAGATAAATCAAGGTTAATAAACTAAGGGGATGGGCCTTCCCAAATGACCTCTCCGTACTCAGTAGAATGAGCTGATGAGATGGGACTGGGAGGATTGTCCAAAATCAAAATTATAGTAGGGGTGGGCAACTCAAAAGACAACATGTTTAAGAATATAGCAACAGCTGGGTGTGTGGTTGGGAAAAATAAAATGCAGACAGATATCAGTAATAATCAGGCAGAGTACAGCAAGCAAGCCAAACAAGCATTATTTCTCAGCTACATGGATTAGTTAGCTGATGTTATTTACTGTTTGCAAAGGAATTCTTTGCTAACCTTTTCTAACTGACCCTTGCCAAAACTGCTTAAACTCCAACAGAACAGAAAACTTAAAAAAAAAAGAAATGTAACAGAAGAATAAGATACAAAATAGAAGTACCCAAACCTTAAAAAATACTTCTATTCAAAATAAAATGCAGACAGATATCAGCAATATTCAGGTAGAGTACAGCAAGCGGCCAAACCTGGACAAGACTTGAACCACGGGTCATTGAAAAGGCTGTCTATAACAACCATGGCTGGCAGGAGCTTTTACTGGACTAAAATGTCTACCACAAAGTATGGTATGACACAAGCTCAGAACTGTGTAGCCTCTGAATGCTGTATAGAAGAGTAGAACACACACACACACACACACACACACACACACGCACACACACACACATATATATATATATATATATATATATATATATATATATAAAACAATACCTCTACACCACTGTAGCTTATATATATATATATATATGTACACATACACACACACACACACACACACACACACACACACACACACACACACACACACACACACACACACATGTAAGCCACGGCGCTACAGCGGTAGCATTGTCGCCTCACAGCAAGAGGTTCTCTTGTTCGATTCTCGGCTGGAGCATCTTCTGTGTGGAGTCTGCATGTCCTCCCCGTGGTTGAGTGCCGTTCAAAAGGCATGCGTAGAATGGGTGTTCCTTCCTTGAAGGTCGGGCGTCGAGCTGGCACCTCGGCACTGTAAAAATCTACTGCCAATCATTAGTGGACCAGAGTTCTGCTGTGGTGACCCCTAACTGGGAAAAGCCGAAAGAAGAACAAACATATATATATATATATATATATATATATATATATATATATATATATATATATATATATAGTTCCCCTTCACAAGATCGAATGGAGCCTTAGGTTTAAAAAAATAAAAAGTTAACTTACCTTATTCCAGGGGGCCAGGTCCCCTGTACCCTAGCAGTTTAAGTGTGAATGTTCCGTGACCGCACTATAGCAGAGGAATGGAAAATCTTCCATTTTGCGCTTATGCATATAGCGCAGAATGGAAGTTTTCCCTTTCCTTCACTATAGTGTGATCTCGGAGTAGGTATATTTAAGTAGGGAGATGCAGAGGGGTGAAGACCCCCTGCGAAAACATTTGAAAGGTGTCACTTTTTTTTTTGTCCCTTTCATATGTTCGAGTTTCTCTAAATTCGAGATTCTGGTTTTGAGTTTATGACTTTCGAGTTTAGAGAAATTCGATCATATGAAGGGGAACCATATATATATATATATATATATATATATATATATATATATATATATATATATATATATATACATATACATATACATACATTTTTTTCCAATCCACCATATTCAGTTATATACTTCATGCTTGTATGTGTTTATACCAGTGAGACATTTTAAGAACTGCACTGCCTCTCTTTGCCAGTGCAAACATGTAGCACACAACAGTATAGTATGACTCTCAAGCATGACTTCAGTTAAAAAAAAGAAAAATAAATGAAAAACAAGTCATGCTCCCTGTTGTTTAATCAATTCCATTTAAATATTTACTATTTTCACGGATTGTGTATGCTCATCTCATGTGCAAAGTCATTCCTGAAAGGTCAACAGCATGTCATTCATCAATGGGTCAAGATAACTGTCTACCAACATAATTTGAAATGTAGTGAATGTAATATGCAGGTAAACATGTTTATTAGTCATCTCAGCAAATTAATCTAATAGTCTGTTTTCAAGCATAAACATATATATTTCAAAACTTTTTAAAAAAATCAACATTTATCATGTTATGCAAAGGATATTGTGAAAAAACAGTTTTGTTCTCATCAAGCTATTATTATGGTTAAGGCACTCTCTAATAATAATAAAGAGACAGCCACTAGCAATCTACTAGCAATAAGTGTTCTGGGGATTAATTTTGTTTCAAACATTTATGAAGAAGCATAGGCAATTAGTTATAAAGCAGATTATCTTCACTGTTGCAAAAACTGGTACAAAGTAGCGAATTCAAAACATCTGAGCCCATTAGATTTCCTCACTATATCAGAAAAGAATATATGCATACATAAATGAGTAAATAAATAAATAAACACCCAGGTGGTCAGCACAGAAAAATTCTTATGGGTTATGCTATGTAATGAAACTCACTGGCAGTTGAGAAACAGTACAGCACTGCAATGTGTGGAAACTTTGACTCAGTAATACAAGGAAAATAAGTCCTGTGCTATAGTAATCCCACCACCGCTGCAAATATATACACATATCAGCTTATATCAGTTGTTTAAACTCCAGATTGATTTCCTATATCATATTTTTTAAATTACAGTATTGTGGTTAGGTTTTAATTTCAAAATGTCTCATCAGAGAAATGGATAATCAGTGAAAGTTACTTATTCCAATAATTTACATTTAAATAAATGTAAAACATTTGCCTTGCAGTTAGAATGATAGTGTAGGATATCAGAACAATACCAGTATAATGAAATCAATTAATATTCTGTTCCAGTTTAAACTGAACAGAATTAATATTACACAGAATAATGTATGATTTTTGTCACTCAGTATTCTATAATAAAATGTTGGTTAATTAGGTTAATTGAATATTTTGCTGCTGACAGGAATGATCCATTAAACAAAAGAGCAGTACAATACACAATACAATGTATGCAAAAATAGAATTTCATAACAGATACCACAGACTTTTCATATAATTAAAATCCTGGAAATACCTTCAGACCTTCGTGCAGAAATTCCCTGCTGAAATTCTCTATCAACATTTAACTGCTTTAAATGTATAATGAAAAAGTTTTTATTTCCTTGCTGGGGGATTTCTTCTATTCTTATCTGACAACTGTCTGGTTAGACGTTTTTTCTTCCTTCTTTTACAGCAACTAAAATTAAGAAGCTGTAAACTGAAAGTCAAACAAATGTGAGATCTCCATGTTATCTTTAGTCTCACCTGCTACACAAGATGAGGAAAAGAAAAAAATGGAAACGCCATGGTCTTATGGGGAACAATGCTTTTCCCGGTACTGCGCGCTCTCACTCCCTGTATCTTCATTTGCATACTGTGCACCTCTGAGCAAGTCATTTAACTGCATGTTTGCTCCCTACTCATTCCTTGAAGGACTTTCTTTGGGAGAGACTTTAACGTAAAGAAATAATACTACTTTGAAAATTAGGTCTTATTCCACAGTTGAAGTAGGACACAGTTTTAAAATATGTTATACACCTGTAAGGTAATAACTATCTCAACATGGAAATAAAACTATATACATTCCTGGGGGGCTTTCAATCTTCCAAAGGGAAAGGCAGCTTTTCTAGTCTCTACTGCAATAAAAAATATTAAACTGGCAATAAGTTTGTACATTTCATCTCAGAAGTCACATATAATTGATTAAGTACTAGCTCACTTAGATTATGTCCAGAAAGTAGTCAGTATTGTGTAGAAATGGTAAACAATGGGACATTTGGGGGAGCTGACAGAATTCAAAATTGTAAGAAAGGTATAGTCTGATGCTTTTGAAGAGTACTGGGTTGTAATTAATTTTAGTGATGCTGTCACTGGAGACAATCTTGGTTGGAATTCAAAGTGCCAATAACAAATTGGAGGATTTTACAGAGGAAATGACCAGGGGAGATAGTTAAGTTAATGAAAGACTGA
Organism: Protopterus annectens; assembly: GCF_019279795.1. NCBI lineage: Eukaryota > Metazoa > Chordata > Ceratodontiformes > Protopteridae > Protopterus > Protopterus annectens. The sequence continues at coordinate 858,569,583 of NC_056734.1, forward strand.
AGACTGCATTATTATAAGGCTTCCATTTTGACATTGCAGCAGGAATGTAAGATGGCAAAAAGATCAACTCATAAACTTGAACCTTAAAACAGAAATGTTTATACAACAGACTGAGCAAAAAGACAAGGTTTGGAGAAAAAAAACATAAGGATGTGACTAGAGAACAAGTAATTGTAAAAGGAAATGACTGCACCACAATTACGAACAACTGCTTGTCCATGTATTACACTGCAAAATGTTTGAATACACAAATGGTTTATGTAAATATACTTTTTCCAAGTAAGTGTAACCCTGATGGGACAACATTTATAGCTCACAGGTATGAAGGCTTTCCCCTACATTGCATCGTGCAAGGGCCCTTCTCCCATGCAAAAAAAAAAAACTTTTTTACACTGCATTGCAGATTGCAAATATAGCATGACTTCAGCAATCTGCAGAAAGCATGTGAAACTCCAACAGTTGGTGTTCAAGTAGGTACATGGAAAGTTGTCTGTCAGGATTGGTTTACATACAGACTGTCTCTGAATTAAGATAGCATAATGACTTTCAGCCATGACCGCCACTGGCGGCAGGGTGACACAGAATCACTTGAAACTCAAAGGAACAAATATTATTTCTGATTTAGAATCTGGGAAGTGACTATAAAGTAGGAAAAATAATTTCAATTACTTTTTACCTTAGATATAAAGAAAATCAGCTCATTTTGAGACACCCAGGTCTGAATGTTGAACAAAGAAATTGTAGTCTTGAATGCTATAACCAACCCTCTTCATGATTTTTTATGGGGAGGTCAGAGTTTTCATGAAGGCATTAACTGATTTAAACTATGTATTCCAATAAGATGAGGTCACAGAAGCATAACTTCAGGACTAATAATCAAGTATCAGGATCAAAACTTTTACTTTTGTAACACTATATAGTCTCTCTTTAACAAGTCCTTGTATTTATCATGATAATAATTTAATTAATTTCTAAATGTTTTACTAACATTTGAGATTTGAAAAGAATGGAGATTATCAGGCATTTTGTATTGAACTGGTGAGGCATCAGATACTTGTGCTGGTTTTGGATGTTATGTACATAATGAGAAATTAAATTCCTAGGAACTATTTATGTTTTTTGAACAAATAGACTGATTATTCAGGGATATTTTTAAAATACTATTAACCCTTGGAAAACATCATGTGTCAGTAAAAAATATTCACCTCAATGAATATGAAAAAAGACTTGAAAATAATATTATTCCACCGTTTTGTACTCTAAAATGTAAAAAGAAAAGAAAAAAAATTGATGCAACTGCATTTCTATATCCGAGGTGTAGAATTTAAAAAGCAGTCAGGAGCATGGTTGGGATTTTAGGAATGGTACACCAATTACCAAAATGTAACACCCAATCAGACATTCCATTTTAAGGTTACAACATTTTTTCATTACCGATAATCTAGGGGGGGGGCTCATAGTATCGGATTACAGTCCCCCAATTTTGTCATAAAAAAGTTTAAATAGTGATGTTTTCACATTAGTATCAGTTTGAATTGCAAACTAGTGTGTAAGACTGACAATGTAATGTTTTGTGGAACTTGGAGCTGTGTTGTGTACATGTGTGCTCGAGTTCCACTTAAAGAAAAACAGAAAAAAATATTTTTCTTGTTGCTGTGCTGTTTTTTAAATTGTTCAGATTAGGAGACTGCAAGCATCAGTGAAGATACCCATAAGTCACTGGAGTTTTAACCACAGTAAATTAGAAGCTGAGTGGACTGTTACGTTAATAGCCACATCACGTCATCTGAGTATGTGACGTGGCTGCTGATTAGTACTGTTGCTCCCGCATTCTCTTCCTGCACTTTAGCACAGTTAATTTATGAGGGAAAAAGTGAGAAAAATGAATGAATGAGAGGAGAGAAGAAAAAAAAAACTTTGTGATCATTGAAATGTATTTGTCCATCAATAGGATTATTGTTAAGTAAGAGAAACCAAGTATTGTTTGGCAAGGAAGGATTTTTTGAAGTCAACCATCTAAAAATAATCATTAATCATGCATCAATCCCGACTAATCTTATGATTCTACTAATTACTCTTCTCATAATCACCCTCTCTTACCTCTCTCTACTCACTCCCTAGAGTAGACAATCTCAAAAACACCCTTGTTAATTAGCCTCTGATATGAATTAACACAGAACTTTGTATGGTTGTATGGTTTATATTTACTTAATCAATTATACTCTTCATGAATGTTTTACTAAAGTATAACTCCCCTATTCTTATACTGTAAATAAAAGTAAATGTCTTTCCTAGTATAAATTTTCAACTAGTATATTTTAGATTGAACCTTATTTCTGTTTGTATTTTGACTAACTACTTGCTTTCTTTATGTAATGACTTGTTTGTATTAACTTCAATGTGGAGCTTTTCTCCCCGGGCCTCTGCTGAAAATGGAAATATATCCATTTGGACTAGCCCGGTAAACAAATGTAAAATAAATAAATAAATTAATTAGTTAATTAACTTCTGAGTGTTTTCTTTCTTTTTTTTCATGGCAGATAATTTCTTTATTTATTATTTCCTAGAATAGTTGACCAGATACTTTTTAAATGGTGCAGAGGAGTTTAAATTTTCTCTCTGACATCCTGGGCCTGGAGTCTCGCAGTGTCAACAAGATAGTAGTAGAAGGATGAATCTGTAGTGAGCTGGTTGTTTTGAAAGCTGTTTGTGATGTTTTCCTAACAATATCCTGGCATGGTCAACCAGTTACTAGTAGGTGGTGCATGTGTTTTGGGGACTGTTGATGACTTTCTGTTTCTTATTGTTTCTTTAATATAATATTCTGGCAGGGTTTACCAGATACTAGGGAGGCAATGTGTTTTGGAGATTGTTGATGACTTTTTTAATATAATATCCTGGCAGGGTTAACCTGTAGTAGGGAGGCAATGTGTTTTGGGGACTGATGATGATTTTCTTTCTTTAAGATAATACACTGGCAGGGTCAACCAGATGCTAGTAATCTATGCAATTTGGGGGCTGTTAATGACATATCTTCTTTTTTTAATATAATACCCTAGCAGGGTTAACCAAATAGTAGGGAGGCAATGTGTTTTGGGGACTGATGATGATTTTTTTTTTCACATAACACACTGGCAGGGTCAACCAGGTGCTACTGTTCCATGAATTTTAGGGTCTGTTGATGATTTTCTTCTGTTTTTTTAATATAATATCCTAGCAGGGTTAACCAGATAGTACGGAGGCAATGTGCTTCGGAGGCTGCTGATGATTTTCTTTCTTTAACATAATATACTGACAGGGTCAACCAGATGCTAGTGGTCTGTGTCTTTTGGGGGTTAGTGATGACTTTCTTTCTTTCTTTTTTTTTTTTTTAATATAGTATCCTGGCAGGAGTCAAAGATATACTAGGTAAGCAGTGTGTTCTGGGGTCCATTTGTGGATGACATGTGCTTTTTTTCTTTTAACGTAATATCTTTTTGCAGGGTTAGTCAAGATAAGTTAGGATGGTTTTTCAATGTTTTGCTGTTGAATCAAACTCTGCTCTTGTAAAAGTAAAGTATGTATGTGTGAACTGAAGTAAGATCACGAGCAGGTTCTTAAATATGCGATGTGAAAGAAATATAGTAATGCAACTGTGGTCTTTTATTTTCATTATTTTAAACCATGTAGGCTCAAAGCAGATTCCCTGGGTAGGCAGTTGGAGTGGGGGCAATGCCTATATATGAATTAAATGACTGCAGTTCTGGCTTGCTTTGCAAGAGTAATGTGCATTTGAGTGAAGTAAGATTGACCACAAGCTCTGAACTGAGTATTGTTTATGTGAAACAAAAAGAATACTTACATTACTGACAGTGTTGTGTTTTTTTTATGTTGTTGTTTTGGTTTTGGTTTTTAAACTTGCAAGATCAAATCAGATACTGTGGGACGGGTAGACAGTGGAGATTGGGGCTATGTGTGAATGAAACAAATGGCCATGCTGTTTACTGTTGTTATAATTCTAGCTTTGCAAAACTGTAATACTTTTCTGTCCATACTTTAAGATGAATGTAAAACAGTTAGCAAGTTTATGAGTAATTCTGTAACACAGCTTCACTCCTTTCTAGTTGGCCACACCCCATTCTAGTTGACCACGCCCACTCAGCTATCTCCTGCATCTCCTTTCATTTGATGTCACCAGCTGCCACTGCTGATAAAAATACTGAAATGATAGGTGTAAGCCAATATAAAAACAAGTATTCTATCCTTGCACTTGATATATAAGACAGGCCCCCGGATTCACGAATCCTCCGTGTAAGACTTAATAAGTCTTACTCAGAGGCTGCAGTTGAATGGTATGACATCAGCATGCCATGAATATGCATGAGGGCATGCTGACTCAACCGTAAGTCTTACACGGACCGTGCAAGAAAGCAGGGGGGCGTGTCCAACTGCTGAGCAGTCTAAATGTCCACACCCCTGCAAGTGTTTAAAATAAAAGCAAATAAACAAGAGTGAGTCTGCTCAAATGTCCCTGCACCCAACACCTCACTGTCTGATATTGTAAACCCACATCACAGTTCTAAAACGCATAACATTAATATGTTTTAAATTCCCAAAATAGCTGCCCGCATTTGCACGTGTGTGGAGGGTGTGCCCATTGCTTAGCTACAGTTATCAATTCTGACATGGAAGAGTATAAGAAAGAATGTTTATGCAAATCACATGCAATAGCGTAATGGTAAAGCATTCACACAAAAAAAAGGCATTCACGGTTCGAGACCCACCACTCCCTTTTGTATTTATTTTTTAAATCAGTATATGGAATAATACTTGACATATATGTTTAAACATAACTAAAAAGCAGTGAAATGGCCAATGTATCAGTGAACAAAATAAATATTTTAAAGGATCCCAATATAAAATTGCCTGCAGTTAAGCAGCGCTTCACCCCGCGCAATAGAGTTGCCCATAGTTTAACAGCACTTTACCCAGTGTAATAGAGTTGCCCATAGTTTAACAGTGCTTTACCCAGTGCAACAGAGTTGCCCATAGTTTAACAGCACTTTACCCAGTGCAATAGAGTTGCCCATAGTTTAACAGCACTTTACCCAGCGCAATGTGTTTGTGCGGATGTGTGTGCCATGCCAAACAGGGCACCGTAGAGCACCAAGGAGCAATGCAGAGCAAAGTTGCTTAAATGCAGCCACACCCCCTAGCCTGTCTGAAAATAAAATGAATGACAAGGTTCAAAGTCAAGACTCTGTGCATCTGATGCAAAGTACAGAACCACTAAGCCATGACAATACAGAGGAAACAGCCACTGTTAACATTCATATACTTATGAATGGTAGTTTAAACATTACTAAGCAGGTCTGCAGTCAGCCGAGAATTTTACAAAATGGCCAATCACAAAAAAGTGCGGGAAATGCGGCATATTTAAGCCCCACAGGTGGGACTACATGCCATAACTGATTGTAGCTCACATCTGCAGTTGGAATGTCTGGTGTCGGAGAGGGAGCACGTTTCCGAGCGCAACGTTGGGGCATCGAGGAGTCGAAATACATGGTTTGGCTCCTTGTCCACCATCATGAGTCAAGACTCCTGCAGGGCTAGTTCCAAGGGACGGAGTACAAGGCAGAGGCTTGGAACCAGTTAGCTCATGACCTCACCAGTGCCACAGGCATTCCTCGGACTGGTGAGCAGGTCTGTCACTACCATGCAGACCTGAAGAGATGAAAGCAGGACCGCCTGAACCAATGGATACAGGAGGCCCGTGGGATGCGGGATGCCCCACAACTGAGTAAGTAGCCATGGAATGAAGTATGTAAGAATTGATAATGGAGTATGTATAATGGATAGGTATGTCTCAATATCGCTTCATTTACTTTAAAGCTGCAGGTGACCATGCTGCGAATCAGCAAGCCTATGCGGATAGGCTGCTAAGGCTGCGCCACCAGGCAGATTAGTGATTATTCTGCATGTATTGTTATATAAAATATGGGAGAGAGCATGAAATAAAGTGTTGTAGTCCAATAATACAGCCATAAAATTGCCTGAATAAGTCCTCTGCATGTACTGTTAGATAAAAACGTCAGAGAGGCAGAAAAAGAGTGTAGTAACCCATTAAGAAAGGTAACATATGTCTGGAATAATATCTCTGCAGGCACTGTCATATAAAATAAGTGAGTGAGCCTGAAAAATTACTGTTCTAACCCATTAATAAAGGTATAATATGGCTTGAATATCTCTGCCATATACACCATTAAAACAAATAAAGGAGTGAGCCTGTGGAAAACTGTGTAATGTCATTAATAAAGGTCTAAAACCCGGAGTGTGTCTGTGTCACAGAGTTTGAAATGTTGTTGCACCCTTGCATTATACAAACAGTACTGTTTGAAAAGGTGCTGGCAACCCAGAGTTGTGCAGTCCCATATAAAGTGGGTGATGGAAGTGCTAGTAGCTGTGAAACATATATACAGTGCACAACAGGCAGTTACTGGCTGGCATGAATAAGTAAATCTGGCACACGTGTAGCATGTTATTTTCCCCAAAAATGTGAGTGTGTGTCAAGAAATGCAGGGTTCTGTACAAATCGAAGTGAAAATGTCATGTGAAAACATCCCAGATATGTAGCTAAAGAAATATAAATCCAATCAAGAAATATGTAGCAGTAACATCTGCATCCTGGACAGTTAGTATGTCAGATATAGGTCAGGCATATATTGAACTAGCCAAACCCATTACACAACCTAATGTATGGTGGCAAGTGTAATAATACATGTAGGGGATATACACCTGCAGTCACTAGGAATGTAGTGTAGACGAAAAGGTAATTATAAGATGTTAACTGAGGTTTTTTCTACACCCTACTGTATGTGCATAAACCATGCAATTCCACACTTGAATGGGTATTTGTAATCTTACATATTTGTTGGGACATATGTCCTATTGTTCTTTAAATATTTGCATTCACGTTGATGCATGTGCCCTGTTTAAACACCACAATCATGGTGATCTGTTGCTACCAAACATCCCTGCATGCTGTTGGAATATCCACTGTGGTTCAATATATGCATGTGTTATGCTTGCTGTACAACTGTTGTAACCTTGGTGTGTTGGGTTAATGGGAATATTATTGCATGCTGTTACAACTAATCTGGAATGCTGTTTTGCTTATGTTGTAATTAAACACACCTAATCACAGAACATATGGGAAGGCCGGTCCCAGCGGACCCACCTGTCCCTCCTCAGCCGACGAGTGCACCTGGCACCAGCAGGTCCGGTGCCCAGCCCAGGCTCCCCTCTTCCATTGGTCCTGTGCCACCTTCGGGTGGAAGCGCTGCAGGGGATGGGGCTCATCCCCCTGTGCAAGTGTGGATGGAGAAGGGCTGCCTATCACCCTTCGAAGGGTCCGGGTTGTGGTGTGTAGGGAGATCCAGCATTCAGTCGCTGATCCCCTATGCCAGCTTGAGGCGAGAGTGGCACGTCTCACGGGTGAGCCTGCCCATCCTACGCAGACCCCAGCACAGCCACCCTAGGGGCTGTGAAGGTTCAGTGGTGACTGCCCATGGATGGGGATCTCAGTTCCACTGTTACCATCTGTGGGCTCATGGGCTTGCGATTTCCAAACATCCGACCCCGTCAATTGTGTTTACCCACCCCATGTGTCATACACTGCCCCTGTATGCGTCTTGCCTGTCTTGTCTACCTTCCCAACCTACCTCCCTGGACATACCTACTTCCTCTACCTCACTTCCCACTGTCACCTGAAAAAAAAAAAGGGCAATCTGTACCCACAAAGAAATTATGCCCCATACATAGCTGCCCATTTCACACACATGTCCATTGGACAAATATGTAAGCTGATAATTAGAATTGGCAGTACAACATACTTTGTTGTCCTCACCCCTCTCCTAGGGGTGGAAGGTTTCAAATTTCACTCCAAATTCATTGCATATGCACAGCTGTTGCTGTTAAAGAAATGAGTAGCTATGGACCTTCCCTACACCCATCCTGCACATCCCGAACTTGTTTACCTACTGTCTGTCCCTCTTTGTGCCCCCTTTGTCACCACTTTCCTATCTCCCCATTTTCTTTTCTTTAAAAGAAATTAGCGCGGGGGTTAGCGGGAGTAAGCACTTGTAAGCAGTAGTAAGTGGGATTAAGCAAGTGTGTGCATGTGTAAACTTAGCTAAGTGTCGCTAAGCATTGCGCAAACCCGCGCAAACCCACTTACAACTGCTTAAAAGTGCCTTAGTCACTCTATGGCAGGGCCCTTGTTCTGCTGAGCAGCAAAAAAAAAACTTCTGCCAGTCTCGAACCCCAGACCATTGACACAACAGACTGCATGAATTACCACTAAGCCACAGCAACTATACAAGTAACTTGGTTCTGAAATAAATATATTATGCATTACAATGAGGGAATGTAAATGGAAATTAGGAATGGTATAATACAAATCCTTTTCTGTGGGTGTTTACCAGCAGTGGTTGTGGAATTGCATGACATGACTGTGAAAGGAGAACCAGCCATCTTAGCAGGGAATAATGTTACAGTAGCACCTTACAAACACCACACAGTATCAGACCAGGATTAATACTGGCCACAGGAATACAGTGCAATAACCACATTTGTATGGCAGTTAATTGTGTAAGTGAGAAAAAAGTACATACTCCCATGTATCCTGTGTTAGCATTTGGAGGGATGCGTACATGTCTACACTGAGATGTGTGTACTGGAAGCAGCAACATTCAGGTTTGAGTACAACATGCATATAAGTGGCTACAACCCTAGCATCAGATAAGAGACATATACCAACCTTCAGACTGACACAACGGTGTCCAGAGCAAACAAGCATGGGCCCTACCTTGGAAATCTGAAAGGGCTACACCTACCTAACCTAGCATTTTATAGCAGTGGGCTGCAATCACAGTGAGTAATGCAATCACCAAACAGCAGGCTGCATGCAATTACTGAATGGTGGGCAGCAAATGGTGCAGAGGCTGTCACATGCACAAGTGCAGATACCTAGAAAAGCAGGCTGTACTTGCAGTCCACACATGCAATTATATCATTGCAGGTGCTGTAAGATAGACAGTGAGAGAGAAAGAGACACAGACACAGACACAGACTGAGATAGAGACAGAATAGAGTGAGAAACTGAGACAGAAAGTTAAATAGAGGGCAAAACCCCCCAAAAAAAACAATAAAAAAAACCCTACAAAACTGTAACACACGGAGCAGGGAAATACAAAGGTAAGGTATGTAACTCACATGTATGTGTTGGCATGTTGTAGATGTTCCTGAAGAGTACTCTACACACTGCAAATCATCCATGTGCAGCAGCAGTATGTATATATCTGTATCTGCACATGTGCATAGGGCAAGGGACATACTGCAACTGTTGGTGAAGGGTGGACAGATATCTGTCAGTGAAGGTTGATATGTGCATATATCCCTATAGGTTGTAGTGTGTGGCTTAGAAAACAGCATGCAGTGCGCAGGAGCGGCCTTAGGTCAACTGGTGCCCTAGGCAAAAGGGCTCCATGGCGCCCCCTACCACACTTCCTGGTGACCCCATCCTTGTCTTACTACACCACATAAATAGTGGAAAAGCACCCCTGTTACAGCGGTGCCCTAGGCGGCCGCCCAGTTGGCCTATGCCTAAGGTCAGCTATGGTAGTGTTGATATATGTCATGTGGTGGTTAAATGCTGTGGGACAGATTTGTCAGATCTGCTGTGTTACAGCCAATGAGGCCTGCTAATGCTACAAGGGCTGAGGACACCCACATGCATTCTGCACAACACTGAGCAATTTAATCACATACCTGTACATCCCATGACTGTCACATAAGTGATATCCCCACCATGAAAGGTGGACTGTACATGTGCCTATATGTACATCCATGTGTACAGCAATGGATGTGTACATGTATGTGTATAGATAACATGGGGTCTTATGTACCGCAACAGATGTGTGGTGACCAAGGCATGGACTGTAGACAAGTGTTGATACTGCAGTGCCATTCCACCTTCCCAAAACAGTGTACCCATTAACTACCACATAGGAAGAGATCTACCTAACAGTGAAGGTGTGATAAGGGAACATGGGACACAGGTGGACAGTAGCCTCCTCTTTGATAAAGACAGTGCCACACTACACCTGCAATCTGTCTATGTGTTATGTGTCATGACAACAGGTCTGTCAGCTATGGAAGTATAGGGTAGAGTTCCCCTCTACTCATCACAATGCCCTGTGTGGTATGTACTTCACATGACAACTACACCAGGTGAACAGGCCACAGACAGACCTCCCAGAGGGTAATACTGGCTGCAAACAGATGCCCTATGCAGACTGACTCACAAAACCACAACTACACTGTATTGCATACTGGCCACACAGAGGCAACCTCTGCCGGACATACAGAGGTATGTCACACCCATAGATGGATGACAACCACCATGATAACATATCACAATCCCTCTGGGATACACGCTCTAGGGCCCTAAGCTCACTAAATGGCACATGCTGGAGGGATAGGTTCCCATCTCAGAGATATGCCATACACCAGAATAGACCACATAGCAATAGCAAACAAGGCTCCTCCTTAGCAGTTGTTATAAATACCCCTGATGATTGTGTGGGAGATTGGCAATACACCCCAGGAAACACCTCTGTGGTTCAGGTTAGCAGGGGCAAGTGAAAGCAAAGTACATGTGTGTCAAAGGCCAGGGTAGCATATGGCTAGGCTGCCGTAGGCCCTAGGGTCAATAGCATATTACCTACCTATGACACGATGCACTCACACATGTACTTAATGCAATAGCTGCTATGTGAGGTTGAATAAGTGTAACGCTGAATGTCTGCAAGGTCTGTAAATGTGTGATAGCTTAGTGTGATGTTGTATCTGACATGGTAGTGCCTATCCTAGCTGTGAGGACAGCAACTGATGTGTAATGTACTGTTAGGCAGACATAGTAGTACGGCAGATGATGTGACATAGTTCTCCATTGATGAATGTGGTGTCTCATTGTAGGCTAAAGCAATACATGTATGCTTAGTGAGTGGTACTGCTGGTGAATCCATCACCAATATGAACTGTAGTACTACCTGAAGCTGTAGGTCTAAACAGCACAGTATGGTGTGTGTTCACATTGCTTGGAAGCACTGTCATATGTGTTTCCTGTAGTCCCCACGGAGGACAGAATGCATGCATAAGGGTGTGTAAGTAGTGGCACACAGAACCATATGGTACACAAGTAATGCTCATCTGTGTTGGCATACAGTGGTGCGTTGTATGTTTGCCTGATGTGTGTGTGATTATGCCTGTACGATGGCTGCAATCATATGTGTGTTACAGGGTAAACGTGTGTATCCAGCAACATATATAGTCTGTTACAGCAGTATGCCACCTATAGTAACAACTGGAGACATCTGTTAGGCAGGGCTATGGCATTAATGACTAGGGTGGTTGATTGGTACTACTGCTCCTGTACATTACATCCATTGCAATGGATGATATCTCTGTTCATGCATCAGTGTGATATACACCCCTGTCTTGAGGCTGTGCAATGTGCAACAAACAGTGTGTTGGGTACTGTTGTATAGTGATGTGATATATAGTGTCTGCCAGGCAGTGTTAGTTAGCTGTGGCCTGAGAACCAATAAGTGGTATTGAACATGTGTAACCTCTGACAGACAATAGGATGGTATATATGTCAGTAAAGTGATATCTGTGGGTAAAGATGTAAAGTGTGCTACAGGACACTCTCACACATAGTGTTCATATCTTTTTCATCCAGATGGCCCACCAACGCAACCCAGCATACACAGTGGATGAGGAAGAGGTGATACTCAACAGCCTATTGCAGCAGTACACAATGCTCTTCTCCAGAAGCAGCCAGCACCAGCAGGAGCGGACTGCACTGTGGCAGGAACTTGTTTGCCGGGTAAATGACATAGGCATGCATAACCGGACATATGAGCAGGTATGCCATCACTGCAGTGATTTAATTAGACACGTCTGGCAGCGTGCGTCTGATATCCAAAGACAGCAGCTTGCCACAGGTGGAGGGGTGGCCATTCACCCCCCCCTCACCAGAGCGGAGGAGCTGCTCCTAAGTGTGGTGGCTCCTGGACAACAGCTACATCAACCACTGACATGTGTTGTAATGGAAGCCGGAGCCACCCAGCACATCCACCTGGAGCAAGCAGGTAACATGCCCTATCTGTAGACTACAGTTAACTGTATTGTTAGATTATGTGTACGTGAGATGTGTACTGTGTGTTTAGCAGTTCCGCTGCCTAGTATTGTGCAATACGGATAGTTTGAATAATATCCCTACACCTGTGGCTGTTGACTGCTGTTGTACTGCAGTTTAGCATACCCACTGTAGCAATGCCACAGTTGTGGCCACTGACGAACCCTCTCATATTCTTGTAGGTCCCTCTGGTGTGATGGCAGGGCAGCCGATCCATGCTGGTGAGTGTGTTATACCTGCAATGTTGGTAATGAAATATGCATGCCATAGGTGAAGTGTAGGCCATGTACACGTAACACACCTATGCATAATGCATGCCATGCATGTTTGCTGTGAGACGTTGCACAGCTCAGTAATGTCAGTAGCTGCCTCAATGACATGCAATACACAGAGCATGACACACAGTTGTGGCAACCCCGTACTGCACATTGGATAGGCATAGTTGAAACACCTGTACACAACATAACACATTTATCACATGCAGTACACAAAGTCATGCTACATATTGCGTAACCACACACCCGCTGTAAGGTCACACTCCAGTATCCCACATGTCATCCACACACACATGACGTACCTCAGGGGTAGAGGCCTATCATGAGGCTGTGCAACACTCTTCAACACATAACACAGTCATGTTAGACAATGCTCCCTACTGGGCACCTCATACACCCATGTATAAAGTGGCTGTGTAATAGTGATCGTATCCACGGCACTGCAGTTCAGGTACAGCATGCTAGGCGGTGGTCTGTCACACAGCAGTAGCAGTGAGTGACCACAAGATGCATGATGATGATGATGGCACATGGTACTACACCCCATCCGGTTACAGTGGCCACAGTACTACACATTGCAGTCTTTGCTGTGCATCTCATTGTTCTGTGTGTGCAAACATATGCACCTATACACACCATGCATAGCATGTTGTGTGTGTGCTTACATATGCTAGTATACACATTTTGCACATCAGTGACCATCTGTATAAAGAGTCACATATGTATCCTGGAATGCTATTGGGTGTATAGGTCACATGACACACATTGGGTATGTGTGGTGTTTAATGTTGCAGTTGTGTAGCATGCTATGTCATGGCTGGCACTGGCATATCTGCAATATGTCCCACACTCACCATAACCACTGTAAATGTCCATGTCGAGCATTGGGATTCCTTCATGTCTACATGCACCACTCATCCCATGTCTGTACATTGCATGCATTTGCTACACCTGTGCCCACTATTATGTGCTATGGACACAGACACTGTCATCAGACATGGCAATCTATGTGTCACACAGATAACATATGCAGCCATGGTATGTATACCATTGAGTGATGGTGCACATGACATTGCAGAGCAGATAATACTTGCACAGCAATGTCGTGTCCATGTACATATTGTGTTCCAGGGTGTACCTACACACATGCATCAAAGCCATGTATAATGTCATTAGATAGGGCTGTCTACACTTGCACTGCATGGTCTTGAGCAACACATATTCTGCATGCTGACATGTGTGTGGTGAATGTTTGCCTTATGATACTGTCACCTGCCATCACCCACTATTGTGTATGTGTTGGATTGCTGGTGTGTGGTGTGTGTGTATGTGCTGTGGGGAGCAGTTTATTTCTGTGCATGTGTGCATGTGTGCATGTGTTCATGTGTGCATGTGTGCATGTGTGCATGTGTTCATGTGTCCATGTGTGCATGTGTCCATGTGTGCATGTGGTCATGTGTGCATGTGTTCATGTGTTCATGCGTGTATGTGTGCTTGTGTGCATGTGTTCATGTGCATGTGTGCATGTGGGCATGTGTGCATGTGTTCATGTGTGCATGTGTGCATGTGTGCATGTGTTCATGTGTGCATGTGTGCTAACATCACATACAGATTGTAAAGTGCGTTCCCTGTCTTCCTTCCACAGGTGCTGAGTTAGGGGTGGCTGAATGCAGCAGGGAACCTGATGTCACCGCCACTAATAGTGGAGATGATAAGACATGTATTGTGGCACAGGAAGGTCTGACAGGGTCTGTCATTGGTCCACCAATCGACAGTACACAGTGGTCAACCCCATCTATGCACACACTCATACTGCCAATACATCCCTCGTCACCAATGGCCTTAGCAGAGGGACAGCATACAGTTGGCATTGACCAGGAGAGTCTGGTACCTATGGCATGTGCATCCCCTCACAGCAGCCATAGCCGGATTATTGGAACGGTACCACATAGGCGGATGTCCAGGGGGTCTCGGGGAAGCACCATTGGTCGTATTGCCCATGGCAGACGTGCCCCCAGAGGTATTACAACCTCCAGTATGTTCCGGGCTATAATGCAGGCACAGGCACGTATGGAATGGTACACCTGACAGAGACTAAGGGGGCAGAGGGCCCATTACACTGCTATCAATGACAGCATCCGTGACCTATCCGGTGCCATCCGGAATTACACCGAGGTCATTGATAGCCATTGGAGGGAGACAATAGATGTCCTCCACGATGTGTTAGCCATGAGCCAGGACCGTGCGGGACAGATAAGAAGCTGACGTGGATGCATGCCAGCAACAGCATCAGCTGGCAGTTGTTGTGGATGGACCATGGATCACAGCCACTCCTGTAGTGGCAGTACCAGCCCTAGCAATGCTGGGGCTGCCCTGTCCATTGACCATCCTACTAGACCAGGTGCACGTGGCACTGGCCAGTCCCAGCAGGGACATGGGTCCAGTCATCATACCTCTGCCTCTGATGATAGCTCCTAGTCAGGGTTGGTACCCAAAACTGCCTGTAGCACCCCAGCTAGGCACAGGTACAGTGTCCATGGCTAGAGACAGTGATCTGTATGGCCTAGCAGGTACAGTCTGTGGCTGTCTTACAACTGCCCTTATATGGCAGCCACATGGTGGAGTTGTGTACATGCAGACACACACACATTTACCATACAACTAGGGCTCACACATACACACACACATTACATCAACATTGGCCCATGCAGTACTGTTGTCCCACACACACACACACACACACACACACACACACACACACACACACACACACACACACACACACTGACATGCCGATTGGATGGGTCAATGTCGGGCTCTGGCAAACCTACAACACACTCTGTGCATATGATGACACCTGTGCCATCTCCTGTCATCTGTAACATTGATGCAGGAACAGGCTAACATGGTTCTGATGCATATGGTGACATTATAGCAGTGTAGCAATAGTAGCAAGTTGACAACAAGAAAGTGTAATGATATCCTTGTAGGTATACCTGAGCAGGCATTATGTATCACAGCTGTGATAGTCATTGTAGCATTGTTTACACCAGTGTTAGGCCTGAGTATGTATTGTACACCCATGTGCCACTTGGCTGAAGTGTACAGTGTTGCCAGCATGTGTTAGTGAGTGGACAGGATGTGTGCATTACAAATTAGTGGGTGTACGTCTGTGAACATGGTGTCTGCACACTGTCTGCATGTACGTGCATAGTGGACACGTGGGATGTGTGACATACCCTATTCTACACATTGTTAACATCTCATGGTATCTTTCGATGGCCAGTATGCATTCTACTACAGATATGTACTAACATGGGTACACATGTGTGTATGACATGGGTTGGCACTATGCTGTGGGTAATACTGTTGATATCTGTCAATGATCTGCAGTCTGGTAGTATACACCATCTCAACAGCATGACTATAACCAATCATTAGATGATGTCCTGACAAATGACTCACAGTTGTAGGGAACTCAGTAACAGTTGGATCCTTTCAGTACTATACAATAACAGTAACCAGTGGTATTGACCAACACACATTCTTGGGACCACACCTGTGTGGCATATAGCCCTCTTAGGTACATGCAAACACACTAGGGATATGCCCATCCACATCTGGACATGCATGCATTGGCCTACACTGCATTCCCTGGATGGGATGCCTATCCTACACAAGGGTATCATACAGACAGATACCTGTTGTCCAATACATGCTGTATAGCAGTAAGCCGTCTATGGCATGTTCATCCACATTTACTATACATACTACCCCGACAGTACCACATAGGTGGTAGCCCTCAACATGTATGTTGGGTACCAATGTGTACAGACAGACACGTGTTATGCCATCTTTCCCTTGGTATCCACATATCCATAGGTATTGTGGGGTCCCTCGGTGTTTCACATAACACATTAGGGGCCTGCATGCATATACACAGGGCTGGTGTACACCTATAATGACTGTCCATTATTGCCAGTCGTTGTTGTGTATGAACATGTCTGACATACCCCGGCAATTGCCCTCACTCACAGTACTCTATAGTACTTGTCATTGGTGTGTGTGGCAGAGATGTCCTTGGCTCTGGATCACTACATTGGCCGGGCTTCACACAGACATACATATGTGACCTATGATTTGTGAAGCAGCGGCACAATCTGTTGAAGGTTACAAATGTATTCATGTCACATGCAGGCTTCACACCTATGTACTGATTGAGGTCACATATATACATATTTATTTGACACGCAGATACCCGATGTGTGCAATACACATACTGTTTGAAACGTAAGTCATACCGTAGTAAAAGCAACACCCACACTGCATTGACCACCTGTGGTGCACACACACACACCCACTCAGTGTTTGCAGGACTCAAACCCCTACCTAACTATGTTATGATGCTAGAGAGATAGGCATTAACACAGCGTGCTATATGCATTATTGGATGGTTTATGTTCTCCTTGAATATTTGTAGTATGCTGACATCATCAGCCTTTCCAAAGAGGGATGTACCTCTTTTAATGTGTTTTCCCAGTCTCCAGAAAGGCTACACCTCTCAATGGAAACCACACACATACACTTGGCATTTAGCAGGACTCAAACCCCTACTTAACTATGTTATAATACTAGAGAAATACACATTAACATGGTGTGCTATATGCATTACTGGATGGGTTATGTTCTCCTTGAATATTTGTAGGATGCTGACATCATCAGCCTTTCCAAAGAGGGATGTACCTCTTTTAATGTGTTTTCCTAGTCTCCAAAAAAGATATACCTCACAAAGGAAACCACACACATACACCCCCCCCACACACACACTTGGTGTTTGCAGGACTCAAAACCCCTACCGCACTATGCTACGATACTAGAGAGACATGCATTAATACAGTGTGCTATATGCATCACTGGGTGGTTTCTGTTCTCCTTGAATATTTGTGGGATGCTGACATCATCAGCCTTTCCAAAGAGGGATGTACCTCTTTTAATGTGTTTTCCCAGTCTCCAAAAAGGCTACACCTCTCAAAGGAAACCACACACCCCCACACTTGGCGTTTGCAAGACTCAAGCCCCTACCTAACTATGTTATGATGCTAGAGAGATATGCATTAACACTGCGCGCTATATGCATTACTGGGTGGCTTATGTTCTCCTTGAATATTTGTAGGATGCTGACATCATCAGCCTTTCCAAAGAGGGATGTACCTCTTTTAATGTGTTTTCCCAGTCTCCAAAAAGGATACACCTCTCAAAGGAAACCACACCCCCCACACACACACTTGGCATTTGCAGGACTCAAATCCCTACCTAACTATGTTATGATACTAGAGAGATACGCATTAACATGACACGCTATATGCTTTTCTGGGCAATTTCTGTTCTCCTGGTATATTTGTAGGATGATGACATCATCAGACTGGACATGGTAATGTGTGTACACATTTTTTTGCAATCCCAGGAATGATCCATGTAGGTCGGCAGGTATCAACAGCTTGTACAGGACCCCGTGAGTCTCACCTTGTGTGATCTATCTGTGGACACATTGACATCCCTACATATATCAACACATATCTATGCAAAGATTGTTGGTTTTGTGGATATGACATGTGTCTGTGATGTTGATGAAGAGCTGTTCAAAGTCTATGTGGGACATGTGTAGCTCTGTTCCATGATGTATGTCCTGGGTGGCTGCCTTGCAGATGGTGTAGCATGCTTGGGAACCATGATCTGCACATGAACATTTCACAGTTGGTAGGGTTGTGTGTTTGTCGGTTTCCAATAGCTCTGTTTATCACATCTGCCATGATGCACTCCATGGCCTTGCAGATTAGACTTTATAGGCTTACTGGACTATACTTCCCATGGTGTGTTGTGCACCCACACATGTGGGGAGTGCCATATGTTGTTGTAACACATTCGATGGTTCCAGGTCCTGTGGAGTGGTTGAGGCTCAACAGACTGTTCAGGTGCAGGGTCTGTTTGTTCTGTAGTGCATGCATGACACATATTGGGAAACAATGTAATCCAATTGCTGCCAGGCTTCTGGCTTAGGGGGGAACTGTTCAGCCTTTCTACACATGATATCTCCTGGTATGATGTCAGGGACTATCGTCTGTGGGAGGTGGGCATGTATACATGGGCCTGTCTGATAGGATGTCGGCAATGTCAGTAAGGTACAGTTGTCCCTGACTCAGCACATATATGCATGTACATTACTATTTATTACATAGCTGAAGGACATGTCATGATTCTCAGTCTGGACTCCTTCTCAGCTACTCTTTACAAAACACCAACAAACCTGAGCACTAATCCTGGTTATACTCTTTTACACACTTAACACCCTACTGATCCTTTGTGATCAGGCTACAGAGTATGTCATCATAATACACTGGCATGTCCAGGGGCCGGTTTCATGTGTACTCTCCAGTCCAGCTAGTGAATATTGTGGTTATGACACAATGTCACATCTGCCTCATGTACACAGATAACCCTCTCCTCCTCACATCACACTCACATCTATGTGGGAGATGTAACAATATTGACATACAGGATGCTGAGCTCTCTCGACCCATGACTGGCATAGTCTATCAGGTGATGAGGGTGACCACACACACCATATATCAGTCTCACATACACCGATAGTGACAGCACACAAACCACATTATCACACATACACATATTCGGAGGCTCTACATACACTCTGCCTAAGCAGCAGAGACCTCCAAAGCAGACACACATACAACTGCTACCCCACTACAATGCCTACATGTCACACAGTTCACAATGTCAGTGTGCCACACAGTCACTGCCCTTTGGGCTAAACAACACACCTGCTACACTTGTTATAGGTGACACTTAATGTCAAACACACTGTTGATCCACTCACCAGGCCAAACAAGGGAACAGTCACTTTGAGCTGTCTCTCAGGTGCCAGGATCCGCCACATAACACATGCACTCAGGTCACTCCAAAGCAAGTCCAGGACTGGCTCCATCATTGTCCATGCTGGTGCGTACAACCTCAGACGTTCCTCCCTGGACCACATGACATGAAACATAGAGTAACTCTGTGATCATGTAGCCCAGCCCAGTATTACCCTGACCTTGTCTAGCATCTTACACTCACCAAGTATGATGTTACAGTATACCAACAAACTGATCATGTTTAACAGTTGGCTAACATATTGGTGTTATTCAAAGGGGATACAGTGTCTGTCACCCTGGGGTGACATGCTCGACATGCCACGTAGCTTCCCTATGGACAGCTTGCACCTGTCACCCTTGGACTTTTGAATACTGGCTAGGGCACTTGCTGCCACCATACTGCCTTATTTAAGCGAGGCTCAAAGGACAGAACCACCTCCATAGACATTACAGAGTACATGACACTGAGGGTAATGCAGCTCAACAACAGATGTATTACCCTCAAATTGCGCCCACTCAGGAATCTCCTCAGTATGGAGGATAGCAATATCTGTGCACTAACAGACACATGGTTCAGGCTCCCACATGCACACCAGCACTTCCAGGTTGTATTTTTTGCCATGCTTTCTGACCACATAACTCAGAATGGACAACACAAATAGGGGGTGTAGCCATATACATCACAGATACACATACCTCCGGGTTGGAAGCACTGCGCAAAGCATCACAGACCATACATATGCACCTAACATTGCACAAATCGGCCTTTTGGTTTGTTGCCTGCTACAGACCACACTCCCTGACTCAGCAACCCCACTCAGCTTTCCTGGGAACATTGAATAATATGAAGGTCTCCCCAAACACCATTATATTGGGTGACGTCAAATACCCACACATTGACTGTGGATAGTACTCAGGCCACAACACCCTCGACCAACAGTTGCTACTATTTCTAAACTCATATGCTATGGCACAACCTGTCACCACACCCACAAGAGGGGAAAACATATCGGACATGATCATCACTGACATGGGGACTCTATGTTCCACACCTGCGATATACCCCTCATTGGTAAGGGAAGAACATACTTTATCTCATTGGACATCTATATCCCGTCCCCACACCCATCCTGGGTAATGTTGGTGAACTTCCCAAAGGAAAACGTCACACTCCTCCAAACCACGGTGGTATCCTTCAGAGACCCTGTGTCAGTGGTAAGTATGGCTTAGACTGCTGAATCCTTTACATACACATTCTATGGACACCTAGTGGACCACATGGATCGTTACATCCAAAATAACAACTGGACTCATTCTTCAATGGCAGTGGACCTGTCTGGTAGACCCCAGCCATTTATATGCTTTACAACAAATGGAGGAAGCTACTACATGATAGAGCACAATCCCAGACAGGGAAGGCATCTGTGATCTGTACTAGCAGACACCTACAATCACTCGGGTAATTATGTCAGGCACACTTCTAACGGACAATTGCACCAGACATATCGGACACTCACAAGGCCTTCTTCAGTTAATTCAGGTACCTGGCTGGACACTCACTGATATGCTGTGTGATACTGCATACTGACTAAACATACCCTGAACCCACTGACATTACCATCATCCTGGCAAACAGTTTCAGTGCAGATGTGTCCCCCCATCCCCCCTTAGGTGGTACTGTCCATACCAACACAGTGTAACCTCCCAGACATCATGAGTAAACAGTTGAGTGCTGCCCTTCCCACAGCGGACAACACAGCATCAATGGGACCAGACGGTGTCCTGGCCTGTGTCGTACACAGCCTTCATGACAGACATAACACTCACATTACGTCACTGTTCGACATAAGAGTTACTGCAGGATATGTACCCACGGAATGGCGTACAGCAATAGTGGTCCCACTCCACTGAATACTGCCACAACAGACCACAGGCAATATCAGCCTAAAAGGCTAATTAGCCTGTTCTGCAAAGCTATGGGGTGTATTGTAATGGGACTCATGCACATAGACATGGGAAACCTACAGACACTGGGTCCTACACATTACATCATTGTTGCGGGCAGATCTTGCCTGTTGGTCCTGTTCATATTCTTTCAACAGTTACCAGGTCCATCAGTGTTAGGACGGTTGTTCACACAGCCTGTCTGGACCTTGCACAACCCTTCAACACAATACCATAGGTTCACCAGCATCAATATCGACACATATCTGACACGATGGATCGCTACCTGGATCAGGGATAGCACCCACATGCTCAGTGTTGCAGGTGCCATGTCTGACTATACACCCATTACACATGGCATCCCACAAGGCTCAGTCCTGGGACCTCTCTTGTTCAGTATATGTTTGTGTGATGTACAGGCTATCACAGGAGGGATATGGCTGTCCATGTTTGCAGATGACTGCAAACTGGGTGCTATAATCAGCTCTCCTGCTAGCACATGCATACTCATACAGTATCTCACAGAGATAGGTTGACTGGTGCCTGAGCCATGGCCCATGGCTCCATGCCATTAGTTGCATAGTCATCCCGTTTGAGGATGACAAGATGCCCACACATTACCACATAGGTTGTAATCCATTATATACAGTAGTGGTTGCTACGGGTTTGGGGACATGACATGTTCGTACTCTTGCCTTTGACAATCCTATTGCCATAGTGGTTAGACAGTACGTCTAGATAGCCCACCATATCCCACATGGTTTCACATGTTGATCACGTGTGGTCATTGTGCCCTATACTCTTCACAACCATGCTTGGTTACTATGCCACATTTGGGATGTACCTTACCTGACACCTGCAGCAACTGTAATGGCCACAAATGTTACTCATCGAGCAGATGTAGGGACTCACACAGATGCCCTGCACAGTTCCGATACAGTTACTCCAGCTCTACTCAGTCACTTACCACCTACATGGATGTGTTGTGTGCCTGTAGTTGCGAGCAATATCTGACCCAGACTTACTGGACATGCTCCACCTCAGGGTATCCGACTCCCTTGGAGCTACATACTCCAGGGACATATACCTCAGCACTGATGTTAAAAGGACATGCTGGAGGGACAGATTATTATCAGAAAGCCTCCACTCACTCCAGAGTGTAGTTCCAGTTTTGCATAGGCAGAGCCACCCACTGACCACCTACAGGTGACATCTTGAAATGTGGATGGGTGATCACATGTTTACCCATGGGATATCTTCTGGGTCCCTGCTAGACAGAGGCACAATACACTGAACGTGAATGGGCTATCTTGTGTGACCTACTATTCAGAGGCACAGTGTTCTGATTTGACTGGGTTGCAGAAGCCAAACGCACTCTGGCTATGCTTGTACATGCCCTAGGGCAGATAGCCTAGTATCAACCTCTGAACCTATAATAATTTTCATGATGCACAATGTTTATTGCTGATACTGTTTGCAGGTTTTTATCATCTTTGCTTTCACACTTTCTATGAACCGCTTAGGTATCTGCAGAACATATTTGCTTATGGCAGGGTTCCACTATATTATATGCGTGTCTGTTGTCATATAAGTGTGTGCACAGGGCAGATTGCTGGGTAGTGAGAGGTTCCTGGATTAACACATGCAACTGCCTGCTATGTGTGGCCCAATGCTGTACTCGAACTTGGCCTAAGTGTGTGAGCATGCCCAGTTCAGGCTGTCAGTGTTCTGTTGCCTGACATTTGTCGCATGTATTCAAGTGTGTGAGCATGCCCAGTGTGACCTTTCAGTATGTTGCTGTCTGAGGTCCACTACATTTGTTGATCTATGTCTACATGTCCAATATTAACATTTGTACTGTGTGCATTGAAAGTCAGATTCTATTCTTACTGCAGGACTCACCTTTGTGTCATAACTTGACAGGGATTATGCTGTGCCTGCAGGGTTTCCGTGAAATACTTTGCATAGACTTATCGATATTTCTTCATAGAGGCTACCCACTGCAATATTGTCATGGTTTAGTGGTTCAGTACTTTGACTGTAGTGCACAGTATTCTGGGTTCGAGGCCCATCGCTGCTTATATTTTCATACTGAGCAGACCAGACCACGGAGATCGGGATAAAAAAAAAGTTATTTTATTTTTAATTTACATCCCTTCTTGTTGCCAATGGCCATATTTTTGGCCATTGGCATGCTTCCTCCTGTACATGCATGCTTTATTTTCAGCTGACATGGCTCCGTTTTGCTATTTGCAGAACCGTACTCAGTTATCAACGGAGTACGTTTCTGCAAGTAACACTACTCCTACTCGGACAGGTTTGGGTTTCCTGGATTGCAAATTTACCTCATTTGCATAGATTTCACGTGCAATTGAGGTAATTTGCATATCCCAGCCCTGTCCGTGTAGGACTAGTTTAGAGAGCTCAGTTTCACACCCCTACCGGCTGTTCCTGGATCGCTCGGCGGACATGTTGGCTGCATGGAGTCTTACTCTACTCTAAGACTCCATGCAAGCCTTCGTGAATCCGGCCCAGGGTTTTTCTTTTCATTTTAATTTTCATTCTAATAGATCTTATTGAAAAAGTAAACACTTTTTTATAGTGCATGCCTTGATGTATATGACTGGCTAAATCCATAGCAGCTGTGTTTACAAAGTGATGCCCCACAACATTCACAGCAACCATAATAACACAATGTATGTGGACTTGTCTTACTGATCTTTGTTTCATTTTTATACTTCCAGTTTTGTGACCAACATATGTACCTAAAATTTAGCTTGAATCCTTTCATGTCTGCATTTAACTGATACATCATCATAACAGTTAGTTTTATCTTGC
This sequence comes from Protopterus annectens, assembly GCF_019279795.1. NCBI lineage: Eukaryota > Metazoa > Chordata > Ceratodontiformes > Protopteridae > Protopterus > Protopterus annectens. The sequence continues at coordinate 858,593,810 of NC_056734.1, forward strand.
CAAAACATATAGGCCAAATGACTTTTATAAATCAAACCTCAGAGACATAAAAGTTACACATTCATTGCAATGATAAGGATATATGTTGTTGTCTTTCGGCTTTTCCCGGTTAGGGGTCGCCACAGCGGAGCTCCGGTCTGCTAATGATTGGCAGTAGATTTTCACGAACGCCGAGGTGCCAGCTCAACGTTCAACCTTCAATGAAGGCATGCCATTTACGCATATCTTTCGAACACCCACCCAACCGTGGGGAGGACATGCAGACTCCACACAAAAGGCACTCCCCGCACTCCAGCCGAGAATTGAACAGGAGAACCTCTTGATGTGAGGCAACAAAGCTACTGCTGCACCACCGCGGAATGATAAGGATATATACAACTTCAAAATGCAACAAAAGTAAAACATGATTTTATTGTTTTTATTCATGAATATGCTAATCATTGATGCAATTTTCCCTAAAATATTTATGTTAAGCCCCATGTGATTATTTTCATATCTTGGATTAAATTGCAATTTTGTAGCATTCACTTTCCTGTGCATTGTTTACTTGAATCATACTGCCACTTTCACGATATTTAATATTCAGTCCACATTTCATAATCATTATATACAGTTGCTCATCTGCACTGTTCATTATTTTCTAGCATTCCTCAGCAATTATTCTTTATCTATGTGTTTCTGAGTGCTACAGCTCTTTAACTCATTGCTTCCTTCAAAAGTATAGTCATAAGGAAAACAGAGTTCCTGCATGTCCTGTAAGATTCTATTAATCCTTACAGGAGACATTGTTGCTGCTTTCAAAGTCTAATTTATTAAGTTCAGGTAATGATACGTACTTAAAACAATGGCAGCAAGGTGATATATACAAGATGACATGATTTACTGAGCTTAACAGGGAAATGGTCAGCATGGGATATACAGAGCTGGTGTTATTAAGGAGTACCTGCAAAAAACGTTAAAAAAACATGAGCTAGTTCATTGTTTACATTAAGAATGTAATAACAGAGTAAGAAACTGTCTTGTTGGGGTAGTGTATTTAAGCAGTGGGTGTTAGTAAAAAATGATATTAAAACATTGTTGGTAATGTGAAGACGTTCTGAGATACATGCGTTTGTGATAATGCAGTTATGGCTATTAAAGTATATTTTCATAAATGCGTTAATTTCATAAAAGCTATGTTACCCACAGGTGAACAAATGGTGCCTTCTTATAGTTATTATTTATTCATTTAACATTTGTTGACCAGGATAGTCCAGCTGAGCTATTGCCCTTTTTCAGCGGAGATCTGGGGAGAAAAGCTCCACAGTGCAAAATAAGGAAATCAGCACAAATAAAAAAAAAATTAGTAACAACTATTTCAGTACAAGTAAGAAAAAAACATCTAAAAGATATAATACAATGTAGACAAGCTCACCAGCCTGAACATAAACCCCTACGTCACAAGATGGGTTGCCAACTGGCTCACGGACAGAACCCACATGGTGAGAGTTGCAGGAGCTAGGTCCAACTCTAAACTGGTTACAAGTGGCGTTCCCCAGGGCTCAGTCCTAGGACCCCTCCTGTTCGGCATATACTTCTCAGAGGTACAGGCAAGCACAGGAGGACTATGGATGACCAAGTTCTCAGACAACTGCAAACTAAGGGCTATAATTGACCCTCCGGCTGACACAGACATCCTTCAAAAGGGTCTCACTGAGATGGATACCTGGTGTCAAAATCATGGCCTCAAACTAAATGCCAAAAAGTGCACAGTCATCCCCTTTGGAAAAAACAAAGTACCCGCGAACTACCACATACATACCCACATAGGTGGTTGTCCCCTAAATACGGAAGATGTAATAAGGGATCTGGGGACCCAAGTAGATAGTAATCTCACCTTTGATAATCACATTGCCAAAGTGGTTAGAAAATCCTTCTACATGGCCCACCTAATCACAAAAGGGTTTGCATCCAGATCAAAAGAGGTCATTGTGCCCCTCTACTCATCACTCATCAGACCCATCATAGAGTACAATGCCCCATTTGGGATGTACCTTACAAGACACCTGCAACAGCTGGAAAGACCACAGAAGTACCTCAGTAAGAGGATCACTGGCCTCAAACAGATGCCCTATGCAGCTCGACTGAAGAAACTCCAGTTGTACTCGGTTGTATACCGCCTACTCAGAGGTGATCTCTGCCTGACATACAAGGCCATGTCCAACCCAGAATTGATGGACATGCTCCACCTAAAGAAAACCTTATCCCCTTGAGCCACACGCTCTAGGGATCTAAACCTCACCACAACTATAAATAGGACGTGCTAGAGGGATAGATTCCTGTCCCAGAGACTACCCATGCTTTGGAACAAGATCCCAATCTACATTAGACAGAGCTCCTCGCTAACACTCTTCAAAGGAAACCTTGACGAGTAGATGGGAAACAGAAAGTTTACCTCGAGGATCACTTCAGTGGCTCTGCTGGACAGAGGCACAGGGAACTAATCTAAGGGGGCGGCAAAAGCCAACACATTCTGGCTAGGCTTATAAATGCCTTCGAGCAGATAGCCTAGTACCCACCTATGAACCTTGTAAAAAAGAAGTAAAAACATATATAATACATTAAGGTAGGGTTGGGAGAGTATCCTAATGGTTAAGGTGTTTGCCTTACAAACACAAGATGCAGGGTTTGAGTCCCACAAGGGGTAATTGGCTAGGCTTACAAGGGCAGTTAGCCTAGTACTAACCTGTGCTGCCTCTGATACTAATCATCTAACACAAATGGTTATGAAGATTAATATTGTTTTGAAATACTGTGAAAATGTTATATGCATAATTAACATATTGTGTAATATCATATAACATCAGTATGCCGCCCCACCTTGTCCTACATCATTGGAAAGCTCCTGAACAAGTCGACAATTCTCTCCATGAGAGCTCAGATCTATGTTGCTCACTTACAGAGAGATATAGCCCATTCTTTTACCAAAATACAAGTATTTTTGGCAAATAAAATACATTTTTTCTTCATAAATCTGCAATATACAAATCTGCATCTATAGACAGACAGACCTTTGATGCTGTTTGTTCTATACAGCAGACTAATGGAGTGTCTAATGTTACAGATTATGTAGTTAATCTTTCTAGCTACAATTTTAGTGATATAGAATTGTCTGTATTAAATAAGGGACTTAAATTTGTCCCTACAGTGGTCACTCGTTTACATGATATCAAAAGTGATGTGTTTGTTTTTTCTAGAAAATTGCATTTAAAATATTTTTTTAGTAAAAATGTTTTTTCTGCTTCAGAAACAGAAAATGAGAGTTTAGATAGCTCTATGGATAGCTTTTATTCATGTGCTTCAGAAAATGATGTCAATAATGCATATTTTATGTTTGATACTTCTAACGTTCCTTCATATAGTACTTTTATGCCTGAAACTCTTAACACTGATGTATGCCAATTTGTTAACTTGGTAAATTATTTTTCTGAGTTAAAATTCAAGCAATTTATGAGTAATAGATCTAATATAGTTTATAATATGTCTATTCAAGAATGGAAAGCATTGTCAGCTTTGAGTAAAACATATGATATTGTCTTTAAACCCTCTGACAAAGGCAACAAACTGGTTGTAATGGGGTTTAATGATTATATGGAAATGTGTATGCAACATCTTGGTGATAGCAATACGTATAAAGTTGTGGAAACTGAAAATTTCTTCTCAGCCATGTGTGACTATAGGGAGCTTATTAATAAGGGATTAAGACTTGGCTATTTCTGCCAGTCAGATGTTAAAAAAAAGTTTCAAACAACAGGCTGTAAAATGGCTTTATTTTACTGCCTGCCTAAGATTCATAAGAACTTACATAAACCCCCTGGGAGACCTATAGTCTCTGGGTCAAATTATTTTCTTCATAATTTAGGTGTATTTTTGCATCATTTTTTGTACCCTTATGTTATCAGGTTGCCTTCCTATATAAGTGATGTCTTTGACTTTTTGGCGAAAATAAAAGATGTCAAAGTAAATAGGAATATGGTTTGGGTCAGTATTGATGTGAAAAGCTTGTATACAAGCATTAGGCATGAGTATGGATTGGAAGCCCTTAGGTTTTTCCTTGGTAATTCTCCTGCTTCAGAATATGTTATGGAAATGATTTATTTTTGTTTAACACACAATTTTTTTGAATTTAATAATGTTATATATCATCAGTTACAGGGCACGGCAATGGGGGCTTCATTTGCCCCCATGTATGCAAATCTTTTTATGGGTTTTTTTGAATCTAACATTATTTATAAACATAGATTTTTTCAGGAACATGTTATTTATTACTTTAGATATGTTGATGATTTAGTATTTTTGGTAGACAGTGACAAAGATACAATTGTTGGATTTTTTAATGAAATTAATGTTAACAAATTTCATATTAAATTTGATGGCCTTAATATTGGTCATATTATTCCTTTTTTAGATATAGTACTGGATATTTCAGATGGTGAGAATATTATTACACGGCCCAATAAAAAATTTGAAGGGACTTGCCAATATTTACATGCTAATAGTGGCCATCCCTCACATGTTATTGAGGCTCTTCCTTATGGTGAAATGTTACGTATTTCTAAGCTATGTAATAGATCTGATATATTTCATGAAGAAATGCGCCTTTTGGTGCAATCTTTTTCCTCTAGAGGCTATGGTACAAATATCTTGGAAAAGAGCTTCAACAGATTGTGTACAGGGGTTAAACCCAGATATATAAAATCTATCCAACAAAAGAATGTAACACAATACATCATGATATTTCAGCTTCTAGTAAAGAAAATATTTATTTTGTTACTACTTATGGTAGTTTTACCAAACAGTTCCTTGATATTGTTAACCAATATTGGCTTTATTTCTGTTCACTCAGAAATGTTCAAGAATGGCTTGATATAAATATAAAGTTTTCTTATCGTAAAGGCAGGAGTATAAAAGATTTTCTTGTAAGATCTAGGGTTAATATGCCTGTATTACAAATATACATGAAACCTGTTAAAATTGGGACTTCTCCATGTGGGAGGTGTAAGGCCTGTCAGCATATTGTACCCAATTTCAATTTTATTAATAATGTTAAATTTGAGAGTCGGGGTACATTTAATTGCAATTTTGAGGGTGTTATTTATGCTCTAAAATGCCCCTGTAATAAATTTTACATCGGCAAACAAAGAGGCCCTTTAAAAAAAGATTTTTGGAGCATTTAAGAGACATTAAAAATGGCAAAGAAGACAGTCCAGTTGCATCACATTTTTTGGAAGCACATAATAAATGTAATGAGGGCTTAAAAGGAACTATTTTAGAACAAGTTTGTGTTTCTATGTATAGTGATACTGATGTTAAAACTAGATTAGTGCAGAAAGAAACTGTATATATTTTAAAATTTAAAACTATGTTTCCTTTTGGGCTTAATGAAGAGCTCAACTGGAGAACACTAGTTTGCTGAATTGTTGTACTAATTGATTAATTATGTAATTGTCTCATTTGCTATGTATATAAGCTGTTACTGCATGCAAGTGTTTTATTCTCCTTGAAGGCTTTGGGCCGAGACGTCAGAGATACAGAATTTGTGCTTTTAATAAATCCTGGTGGAACTTGTTCCTGTTGTTTGTTAAGACCTTTGATACTTGCCTCAGTGTATAGCAAATGGTATACAAAAGATTTAAAATATTTTATAGTTTTGGAATTCACATAATTTGTCATATATTATATCGTTAATGAAGGTCTGGATTAAAAAGCATTTGCAGACAGTGTATCATGCAGAAGGAAGACTTCAGTGCATCAGATGTGGATGCAATTTCTGAAGACACACTGGATGCAGTCTGAGTACTTAACTATTCAGTGTAGGCTACTTATAGATTCCACTCATGCCTGTCAGATTCCAAAACAGATTGTGCACACTCAACACAACATAAATGACAAAAACTGCGATACTGACTGTTTCTGAAACCCTTAGTGTATACCATACTGCAGCATAAGAAATGGAAGCTTTTACCTTGTAATAAGACAGACTCTGTAATAATACTGACAAAAAAATGCTACCTGCAGTGAATGAACTGTAACAGGCCTGCAGTATTGCAAGCCATGGAGGAGGATGTGGCTTTGTTTCCAAGAAGCCAGCCAGCTAGAGTGAAAGCAAAGCTGTAACTAAGCCAACTGTCAGCAGACAGCTGATGTAGGCTTTGTGCAACATATGTTCCCCACATTTGTCTGTTCTGACATTGTGAGGCAACCCCTTCTCTCTTGAAACTAAAGTGTGTCTCAGCCTGGGTATATTGGCATCTAGCACATTCCAAAGATACATGGGGATGCTGTAGGAGTGTCAGAGACAGCTGCCACTCACATTCTGTCAAAATTCCTGCCAGCAATGTACAACAAGGTGGACGAGTACATACACTTTCCATTTACTCCATGGAGTGGAGAACTGTTATGCACCAGTTGTATAATCTTGCAAACTTCCCACATATACTCTGTGTAATAGACTATACCCATATCCCTATTAAAACCTCAGTTCATCCAGAAGCAGACAGATACACTATCAGAAAGAGGTAGCCATCCTTGAACAGCCAGTTCATGTGTGCAGCAGATGGTAGCATATTAAACATTATGGCAACACACCCTGGAAGTGTCCATGATGCTGCCATATGGAAGCAAAGTGGTCTGAAAGCTGCATTCCAGTAAGATGAAATACCTGAGGAAAAACTAATGGTTAAGTACAGGAACACAGCTAGGATGTTTGCTAAGGATGTCCCATTGAATGAGATCCATAATGACAGCATATGTGTTTACTCCCCACAACATGTGACTGTGGTAAATCCACTAGAGCTGTGGCTAATGACCCGTACAGATAACCCTCAAACCCTGCAGAGGTAGCCAACAGTACAGTGCACACAACAACAGATAACACTGAGTGTGTGTTCAGTGTACTAAAAGCTAGGTTCAGATGTCTAGACACATACGGGGACAAACTGCAATGCACATCTGAAAAAGCAGCACAGATTATAACTGTATGTGCCACACAGCACGACATGCTAACTAGAGCACATGCTGGTCTTCCAGCTGCAGGTGTGGGTGAACTACCCCAAGAACACAGATGTCTGAAGATGACATCCCTCAGTTACAGAGGAGGAGTAACATGTCATAGGAGGCAGGAGACACAGGCATAGGCAATGTGGGGTGTGACCACAAGTCAAAGCTCAGGCAACACTTCAGTATCCGATGCACATCTCTGAGTCCTGTCAAGCCACACATACATAACTACACAGATTAAACACTGATTTTCAAGTGTTGCCCCACCACAGCAACACAGATTGCATCTAATGGCAATTACCCAGTAGATGCACACACTGCGCTGAGCATAAGACACAACAACATAATCATAATATATGACAGTATGAGCATATAAATACAAATCTATCACAACAGAGATCATCAACTCAGGGCACAAATGACACAGGTGTGCATACAGACTTATATTGGTGTATATGTGTATGGCAGGCAACAAGAGGGACACATATGTTTAACACAGTCTTAACTGTCCCCTATAAAAAGATGCAAACAGGAAAAGAACTCAGGACATACAGCAGAACTGTTGTCAATATCAGAAGCAGCATATAACAATGTAAAGTAGGGATAAAGTAATGTAATAAATGGAGTCACATTTCGTTAGTAAAAATGTTGAACTCCCATGGCATCGGACTTATCAACAAACAAAGACAGATGACATTGTCAATGATCTGCACAACAATCATCATCACCATGGGGTGGGAATGACACTACCAGACACAGCTGACCAACTATAAGTACTACACTAACACAGTCTAGGGTACCCATGCGGCTAACAATGCAGTCCTGTCTGCCCCTACCATGTATGGAAACACTTGGAATCACTTGGCCCACATTAATCTACAGAGGAGACTCAGGGTCTAATGCCAGCATGTGGAGATACACTGTGGAAAGGAGCAGGAGTGTGAGTTGATTGTCTGGTTATGACCACTGGGGCCACATCAGATGGGCCAGAAGCAGGAGTGTGTGCATATTGCAGCAAAGACATCAATGCCCAAAGGCAAATGTTTGATCTGCTGAGAGGGGACCTGCCACTCCCGTGTGGCAATCAGCTAAGCACAGTCAAGGCATCCAGTACCCTGCTTGTACTACAGCATTGTTGTAGTACTGTCATAGCCAGGGATTCTACAGACCATGCCACAGATAGCATAATTTTATTTTGTACTGCCAGTGATGCCATTACCTCACTGTGTCTGTGCTGCCATATTTCATGCAGCACACCCAGCTGGTGCACAACACGATCTGTGACACAGGCAAGTGCACGGATGTCAGATCCATGATATCATTAATATTCATTTGTGGGTATGGGATGTTTTGACCCTGGAGAGTTCGACCCTGCATGGTTCGACCCTGGATGGTTTGACCCCACTGAAACTGCAAAGCAAGAAAAAGTAAGCCACAGATATTTTGACATAAAGAAGATAAAATGTTATATACTGCTCGTACATCCACATAGTTACTGAGAAAATGTCAAAGATGACCTCAAAAAAAAAAAAATGAAGTCATGAGGATATATAACTGTTTAAAACATTTGCATTTGAAATACATGTAATAATATTATTAATGTTAATTTAAAATAATATTAATGTTTGAAATGTTAAATAATATTGATTTAAAGTTAAGTTAAAAAACTGCTATTAATTAAATTAATTATATTTGCAAATTAAATAAAATGTTAAATACATTTACGTATAAAAAATTAAATAATATATTAAATTCCAGTGGGAAAAAATCATGATTGATATGTTAAAGAATTAAATGCATTTATAAAACTTTAAAAACTTTTTTTATATATATAATTGGGGTCAAATAGTTTGGGGTCAACATCTTGGGTCAAACTGTCCACTAGCTACTCCCATATACAATAAATGTAAATTTAAACATGAAAGTGTATACAATTGCATTGGGGTCGAATTTTCCTGCGTTGAACCATCCGGGGTTGAATAGTTTTGCTTCCTCATTTGCCTGTAGAAGTAGGTGGACACCATCTGACATGCCCATGCACACCAGCTATGCAACTACATGAACTGTAAAAGGCAGTATTGAAGTGTTGTGGGGAACTGTCAATATTAGCAGCAAGTTCAACATGAGGCTGTTGTCCACAGGCTTCATCCTGTCCACCATCATTGTTAGAATGGCTAGAAAGTTTTCCTCCACATCTGAGGCTACAGCTGCATCTACATGACTGTCACAATCTGGGCAGGATTGTATCACCACATCAGTATCCTGTGTGCCAAGGTGATGCTACCATACTAAAACACATCAAATGCCACATTGAAATCAGTGGACTGGCTAATGGAAGATAAAGGATGCTGATCTGCTAAAAGAAGAAACTGTTGACACAGACCAGAAGAAAGTGCTTACATCACATGCTGTATATCATTAGTGATATATGGCACATATATCTCACTGCAATGTTGAATCTGTAAAACAGGGAGTGAATAATTATGTTACATATCCAACATACAAGACATATGTGAGGAATGCAAGCATAACACACACCTGACAGTCCTCATGGGATGACAGCACTGGAACAGAGGGATGAAATGCAATCATTGGAGGGAAACATAGTCATAAATATAACATTCTTAATCACAGCCTTGCCAGCATGGTCCATTCCAACAGCGTTAAAAAATACAGTAGGTATTACATACACATACCAGTTGTTTATGCATTAGATGCTAAGGCAGGTTGTTCTATGAATGGGTAGAAGGACACAGTATTAATGGAGGACCCCTGCAGGAATAACAGCAATGACATGTATGAAAGAGAGGTAGCATTCCAGTGACAGCCTCCTGATGTGGTGAGTTCATGTGTTGTAATACAGATTCTGCAGTGGTAAAGTAAACATAAAGCTATCACAGTCATGCATGCAGGCAATGGAATAGTCACATGATGACATACACAATACAGTAACATGGTCTGCTGGTAATCACATGACATGCAATGCACTGGCTGGCTAGATGCCCACATGTAGAAAAATAGCAACATTATTTTTTTGCAGCACAGGTCTGCTACACGTTGATGCAACCTATGATCCTGTTGTGGTAACATAACTGATCCATCTGTACTTGCAGCTGCACAGCTTGTGTCCCAAGACAATGTACCTATAGTTAGCAATGTTAGAGAAATGTCAATATAACAGTAAACAGCAGTGGCATGACATGGGTCTGAGGCAATACCAGGTAGTGGTCACAGTAACTGTGTGGAGACACTCACCTACCATTTCCTGCTGTTATGCAGACGTAGATGGACCTGTGCAAATGAATACAGACAACATTACATAGCTTGGTTGCACTATTATGACTGCACTGGAGTTGTATGGCTAAATGTCATTACACTTATATTGGTCATCATCACTGTTTGTGGGCCCATATGCATCATGCAATGCTGCTGCTGCTGCAACACAAAAATGACAGTATATGAATATGCATGCAACAGCAATATGTACCAATGTACTCTAAATGCATAAATATTATGCAAAGCAAAACATAGATGGGTGGCCTGGAACACCTGCTTCTATCCCACCCCTGTTATACGGCACTCCCCACTAGCCATATGTAGGGATGAAACAAAGTGTGTGATCTCATCGAGGGTATCAATAGTTGACCACAACTGGCAGCATTCCCCAATCTCTTGTACTATTGTACCCTGTTGGCTGCATGGAGGATCATGTCAAAGCAGTATCGGCAACAGTCTCATGGGATCTATTATGACCTTTCACAGCATTAATCACATTGGTGAGGTCAGTTCAGACTTCATTCCTCCATACTGTATTTCCTGCTCATCCAAAGAGTTTCCATCTATGTTGTTACAGAGCATCTATTATGATCTCATTCTCCTTTTGGGTGAAATTGTCAGCCCTAGGTCTGTTTGCCATCTGAAAGACACTTACATGCACATGTTTAGATTCATGAGGGGGACCACATAGTAAGATGATTATGTGGACAGCTTATTCTACTGTAATCATTATGCAGTCCTTTGCAATGCAAAATTCTATGATATACTCACTGTGCCATATAATAATGTGACATATAGAACCATGAAGCCATTGGAACAACATAACTTGTGATATCTGTAGAGGCTGTCTATAGAGTTTGAACCCTTTTACAGTGGATATCCAAGTAATGGTGGTCCAAACACAGCAGCATCATGCAACAGGACATACATAATCTACATGCGTTTCACATTAATATATTACACAAATATATGTATACAACTGAATTGTGTGATGGATGTAGCTGTAATGCAATTACAATCTAAACAGACAGCAATCTGTCATATGACATGTTATACATGATGATCTTATATCAACACAGCATTTACTGAGCAGTGAATGTCACCCACATTAGCAGAGAGTATCTGTAAATTATCAGTTGAACAACTTATGGAAAGCATCACAAAACTTTAGGATCTGTAAACAGGCCACAGTTAGAATGGTTCCTTTTCGTATTGACTGAGTAGTTCTAGTACTTGTTTTAAGAATCCCCAATGAATGCATATCCGTAATAGCAAAAGGAATACACAGTACATTGCAACATATGGATAACGTCGGAGTCCATAGTTTTCCTTATTTATACCACAGTGTATATACAGGTGCCTCAAAGATATATGGAAAATCTGTAAATCCGTCTTTGTGGATACCAAAGTTCCTGGGTCTGCCTATTGAATAGTCAAATTACTAAACTATTGCTCTATCTAGCAACACCTACAAATTCATCCAAAAATCTAACCAAAAGCTACCATGACATACAAATAATTAATATAATGTTATATATAGGTCAAAATAATAAGAGACTATTAATTTAGTTATATATTTTGACATTTAAGACTATCCTCCCATTACTACATACATGTTTAACAATCATCTTCTATTAATCATAGACATTAAATAATCTAACAAATAGTATACTGCATACCTATTTATATAATAGTATAAATTACCCATTTAATATTCCTAAGTTATTCACTCATTCAGCATTACTCTAACTAGATCTCTAAGAGTAGTAAGCATAACAGAGTGGGACCTGAAGAGATAAAGATATCTGTAAACTTACAGGACGCAGGTAACCATATCAGAGATCATTGTACATATGTATTTTACTTTTTTAACATTTGTTTACCGGGAATATCTTACTGGGACAAAGCCCATTTTCAGCAGAGGCCTGGGAAGAAATGCTCCAGATGCATTTCTTTAGAATGTGGAAGGAAATTAGAGCATCTGGAGGAAACCCATGCAAACACTTGGAGGACATGCAGACTTCACACAGAAGGTACCTCAGTTGAGAATTGACCTGGAGAACAACTTGCTGTGAGGTGACAATGCTAACCACTGCCCCACTGCCCTATTTTGAAATGTTATCATGTCAAAAGACACACACATATTTTATACCTCTAACAAAAACTCTGCATTAGTTTCTAAAGTACAAGTGCCTATGTTTCAAACTTCTGTAATACTCTTAACACATCATATATCAAAATACTAAAAAAATAGCTTATTAAACTACTTCATAAAAATATGCACATTACTGAGGTTGAAGAGAGTGCCTTACTATTTCTACTGAGTCAAAAAAAAAAAAAAGAATTGCAGTGTATATCGTATTCAAAAGTTAGAAAGTGATCAGTTTATATCCCATTCTCCTTCCCCATGTTCAAACATATTGAAAAGTCTGTTTTACTTTCTATCAAAGTGAGTGCACTGATTCAGCAATAAAACACCCACATTTCAACTTTAACTTATGAAATGACTTATTTCACAGTCTTAATGAATCTAATAACATTCAGCATGTAAAAAGTTTAATGTTCACATGACCAAGCTTCACATTTCAGCTTTCATATTGTTTTGAAGTATTTTATATGATTTTCTAAGTAAAGTATAGGAGATCTTGTACATTCCAATTTCTGTCTTATGCAGATATATGCAATAGACATCTTTTTAAAAGCAGTTTATTTAAATATATATTTTTTCATATGTTCCCACTAGTAGCCTACCTTATACTACATCTTGTATTTCTAAAATCTTCATCAAAGAGCTGTCTAATCATCAGTTCTCCATTAAATATTATAGTATGTATACATATTTCTTAATTTATTCATACTACTCCTTTATTAATCTTACACAGTAGACATTGTGTTTCCTGTGTATATGCATATTCATAATATGCTTACTCATTAATTCTAACATTACAAGCATTCTTGACTATATATAAAATAATTCCTGCTTATTTAATTTGAATATGTGTGCTAAGCCATTGTGAACTGCTGTTCTGATCTAAGCTTTATATGTTGAGTTCAGAATCTGGCTATATTATGTAAAAATGGCATCTCACAGCAAACAGGAGCTACTAATTTCTTCTTTAAGCTTTTCATTCTTCTTATTTCTCTTAAGCTGTTCTAATCAGTAATAAACATCTAACTTTGCAGCCTTCAAATAATATGTACAGTTTATGTGTATAGTTAAAGTTAATAACACTGCAGCATAAGCTGTTAACAAGTAAAATGTTTGCAAACTATATATTATAACATTTTATATATATATATATATATATATATATATATATATATATATATATATATATACACACACACACGTGTGTGTGTGTGTGTGTGTGTGTGTGTGTGTGTGTGTGTGTGTGTGTGTGTGTGTATGTATATATATATATATATATATATATATATATATATATATATATATATACATATATATATATATAATATATTTTATAACATTAAAATAGCTTTTGTCTTTCCAATTCTTCACTTCTAAGAAAAGAGGTATTATTTTTCACATATATATCTGAGAAAAGAAAAAAAATAGAAACTGATTTTTCTTTTTCACATATATCAGTGATGAACTTTTACCTAGATATTCTTCAGCACAGGTCAAGGTGGGAAAACAGTAGTATTCTGAAGAGATGGAACATTCTTTAGCTCTCAGGCTTTCTCAATGTGTCTGTTATTTCATAAATGACATGTGATGGGAACGTGATACACAAGAACAAGGAAACAATTCAGCAGAACTTCAACACTTCCAGTTAGCATATTACTTAGATCTGACATTCAGTAAGCTCAGCCATGCACATGCTAAGTCCTGTTGATTAAATAAAACAAAATTCTTAACTTACATAGCTTTAAAGGTACCAGTTCTATTGCTTATAATATAATGACATTTTCTTGCAGAAAGCCTCTGTTTATCATTTAGAAATGCACTTATAGGTTTAGTTAAATTGAATATATTACATTTTTCACTGCAAATATAGTAAAACGTAAAACTAAACCTTTATATTCCTCATTTGAAAAAAAAATGCTTTAACTTAAAATATAAATAAATACGTACATATGTTTTGAGCCTTAAAGTTCAGTACAAACCTTTTACATAAAAAGCAAATCTATCGTTACAGAAAATAATAGTCCAGCAATCGGTTAATAGGAGTAATTTGTTTTTAGGCTTTTAAGTTTTAGAAAGAGTTTTCCAAGAATTGAGCTCACTCTGTTTCTTTAGAGATATACTGTTCCACTCTATTTCTTTAGTATTAAGGATTTTACTGTTGTTAACAAAAGTGGATGCCTCATCCAACGTGTTAAATATTTTGGTTTCTTCAGAGAGGAATAATTTGATCTTTGCAGGTGTGATAATCCCTCTCTGGCAGAGTAATCAGTGAGACTGAATCCTCACCACTTACACTGGAGAGCGATGTTCACTTGAAATACAAATGGATACAGTCAGTTTATCCAGATGCAGCTCTCTGCACCAAGTACAATTTTCCTTAAAAGCACACAGGGAATGTAGTCAGCCTGTGGTCTGGGTTTCTTTAAATCTGTCTCCCTCCAGGTCCCCAATAAGACTCCCCACTGGTACAGCTGTAGGGTTAGGTCCTCAGCTGAGTGTCCAAGCCATGTCCTCCAGCACATTCTCTGTGAACCCAGTGTTTTCAGTCCCTGCTCCAAGTAGCTGACACACACACACACACACACACACACACACACACACACACACACACACACACACACACACACACACACACACACATGCACTGTGAGATTTGATTTTTCTCACACACACACACACACACACACACACACACACACACACACACACGTGAAAGGCTGGCACAGATTTACCTATTGTGCCCCCTTCTGCCAAGAGTATAAGGTAGTTATCACTGCCACCAGCCAGTCCACAATCAGCTACTCTGAGGCTCTTAATAAAGGGTGTCCAATTATATTATGTAATATTAATACTAATACAAATGGTAGTAGTTGACCAAGACAGCTAGGCTTTCAGGAGTGACCCACACAATGTCAAAATAAATATAAGCACTCTCAAAGGTTAAATACTTTCTACAAGGACCAGCCAAAATAAAAGTTTTAAATATATTTAATAATAAATAATAGAAGAACATGAAAATATTGAATATATATTTACAGTAAACCACAAAGGTCAAATCACAGGAAATATTGAAAATAACACTGAAGGACAGACTCAGATAAAAAATGAAAAAACAATACCTAAACTAAACTTTACTATCTATATTTTCCTGACTAAATCTAGGAGAACTACTATTCTCTTTTTACTAAATAGAGCTAAGCAAATGATGTGGTGAATGGTCCTTCTTGTTTTCAGGCCCTAGACAGATTACTCTAAACTGAGAGATTTCCCACTGTAATATCTAAAACATAATTTCCAAGATGGCTGGCAGAATGACCTCACCTGGTTATCTGACTCTAGGTTCTCACAGTACCCCCCCCCTTTGAATCTGAGACAGGAATTTAGAATAGATGACTACAATACACATCTAAATACTTATGGCAGTGCCTGGGGCTCCCCCTCTTTTTACTATGCTAATGAGCAAAGGCTTCTCCCAGACCTACTGTCGCCAGTCCTATTCAGCACAGTGGGGTGCTGTGTTTATGGCTTAACAGCCAATTTAATTTCAAGGATTTTCCAAAACTAACTATACTGAGGTTAGCCACTTCTCTTCCAGTGTCCGTTGCTAATATATATGCATACAGTTCTAATACATTTGTAACACAAGCATTGTGTATATATCAGTTTGATATTCAAATGACATACCATTTTTTACAGAACTCCAGCTGGCTATGCTGGTACTAGCCCATGTCATCACAGCGGGTAACACCAAAGTGGCTTTAATATTGCTCTTTTTAAGTTCCTTGAAGAGTGGCAAACAGGATTTTTTTATTCATTATGTTACTGGAAAAATCATTGTCAAATCTGACTTCACATTCACTTATTTTAATAGGTTGGCTGGACCATGCTGCTTTTAATATCTGATCTTTTCTAAACTAGACATGAGCTTAAATATAATTGAATGTGGTGGTGAGTTTTCCTTCTTAAAACATGCTCTCAGGGTTTATGTGCTCTTTTAATTCCAAAAGATAAAGTTTGAGATAGATTTGATGTTTTTTGCAGACAGAAAGTTAAGAAGTTTATTATATTGTCTCCTTCATAGTTATCAGGTATACCTTAAATTCTAATGGTATTTTGTCTCAGTCTATTTTGTAAATCATTGAGTTTTTTATGATCCAGTTATTTTGTTTGAAAAGAAGTTCAGTCTGAGACTCACCTTGAGTTATTCTGCTTTCATGATCATTCAAAGTCTCATACTGATGACTTGTGTCCCGTGTTGTTTCATAATAGCTTCAAAAATTTCCTTCCTCTTTCTCGTCTCTTCTTTGAAACATTCTAGTTTTATATCCAGTTTGTCTATTTTAAGTAATAAATCCTGTATACTAGATAATATTGATTGAATGTCTTTATTAACACAAAATTCCACAGTACTATTTCGTTGAGTGACTCATGTTGAAGTCTCTTTTCTCTTAACCAAACATTTGAAATTCTGACAGAAAAACTATTGCATTTGAAGACATTGAAGCTATAAATATTTTGTCCCTGTCCTCTTCAGTAACACACGATGATACCACATGACATTTGACCACCTTTTAAACCAAAAAGAAGCACTAATGTTGTGAGTCCTCAGAAAATAGTTTATTGCAAATAATATAATTAAGCACTTTTGTCAATGCCAGTTGACTTCATCAGAATAATTAAAAGTCAAAGGAAATGGATTTAAATAGTATAAGCTCAACAATAATTGGTTCATCCTTCCCCCAATGATTTAACAAAAAAATTCCCAGCTGATAAATATCCAACTCAATTCATGAATATTAAGTCTATACTTGTTAAAAACACAACTAAAAACATCATACTGATACATATGTATTCAATAACTTTCACCAAAATAAAAACATTTAAACAAGATACTCAATACTGACCACCTTTATTAATTTCAAACATAACCTTATTACATTATTTCAAATATTAATTATAACACAAATGAACTTGTAATCACAACATGTTAAATCTTTATAACATACATCAGGAAAGTGTATCCTGCTCACCCTGCCTGAATAAGTAGTGTCCATACCTTTGCTCACTAATACTTATGAAACAAGCAGTGTCCTACCACTCCCTTTCATGTCCAAAACTCATCGCATCCACATCCAACACCAACAGGGGGAACAAAAGAGGGACAAGCTTGCCCCTCTTCTCCACCCAATACCCACCTCATGACCATACCAAGCAAATTAACCAAAAGAAAAAAGTAACACCCTACATCTACAACACTTTCTCTAAAGTCCCCTTGACAAATTAACCTTTCCTTTCCCAAAATCTGATTAAACCTATTTCTATTCCATCTTTATCCCCTTCCTCCATCAAAATTCCCACCCTCACCCTCATTTAATTCTCTCTAACTCTTAACAACGATGTCCCTGGACAAATTGGTATGTTCCAAAACCTCATTTCTCTGACTATTAATGAATAAAATTAGCTAGCATGTATCTTCAAATTTTAATTTTTGATTACATTTTCTGTCAGAGAAAAGTTTTTAGTCACAAAGCTTTCCCCAGTTGCTGCTCTCAGTTAGCCATCTTGGCCACACACACCCTCTTTCTTTTCTGATTTGCTCCAAAGAGTCTTTTAGCTTTCAGACTCTTGTCTTTGTCTTCACTACAAGGAGTCTCCATAACACTTGTACTTCATAATAGTAGCTATCTGTCCTTATAGCTTCTGTTTGTGTCTTCATTTAGGCTCTCATGCAGACTCCATCTTTCTCTGTCTGAACATGTCAACCCTTTTCTGAGTCCTGTTTTTTATGAACTCCATCTCTGTGAGTTCAAACCACCAATGTATAATTAGCGAGTTATTGTTAAAATACTGTTCATTGTGCAACCAACCATGCACTATATCATTACAATACAGATGTATTTCTTTTGTCTCTTTTCTCTCTTTTTTCTTTTTTTTTTTTTTTGTTACAAACCCCTTTCAAACATCTAGTCAATATGCATCTATCTACTTCACTGAATCAGCCCATTTGCTCCCTGAAGGCAGGAGATCTGTGCCACATTCATTTATACTTACAGTAAGGGCTGAGTAATGGGTACCATCATTAATCATTGGGAACTGAATTACTTTTTAAGCCCTAAATGTCCTGACTGTGGAGCTCTACAATGCCTACAAGAAATACCTTTCAGTAGGCATAATCAATGCTCCTGCCTCTTGCTTTCATGAAAAGCATGTGATTATTGGGTCTCCACCCTTGAAAGGAAGACACTTCTGATAACTATTCTTTTCCACTGATGAATTTTACCAAGTGTAAAGGCTCTGCGCAAACACACTACCCCGACTCCTTCCCAGTCCCTTGCCCTGGGCAGGGGCTTAAATTCATCATGTGTACCTTCTCCAGCTTTCTGCTTTGTCGGCTAAGTCACTAAATGATCCTTAGTTGTTTAGAACATAATCATAGGTTTATTACTCTATTTCAGAGGAGGTGGGATGCCTACAAAATATTATATAACTCTTTGAAACTAGTAAACTCTCCCCCAAAAAATTGCTGAATATCTAAGTTATATAGAGGTATTTACTTATCTGTTTGTTTATGAATCAATTAAGTTGGCTGATCCATGGATCCTTTTTAGCCATGAACCAGACCAAGGCACATAATTTCAGTATTACAATAATAAGAAGCAAAGTATAAACAATCAGCAAAATACAGACTGAAAAGAAAATACATAACTGTAATAGAGTACTAAATGATACAGCTATTACCTTACTAGCTGAAAGAAAACATTGATACAGATATATTATTTAGACAGTGTGGGCTATGGACTTATAAATCACACTTATAGTACTGATATTCATAGCCTCTACTGAGCATAATATCATACCCTGCATACTGTGACCTGCTTTGTGTGCATGAGTATGTGTGTGTGTGTGTGTGTGTGTGTGTGTGTGTGTGTGTGTGTGTGTGTGTGTGTGTGTGCGTGTGTGCGTGTGTGCGTGTGTGCATGTGTGTGTGTCTGTGTGTGTGTGTGTGTGTGTGTCAACATAGCATAGGTGCTGTCCTGATAACTGAGTTGTAGTAATCAAGGTGCATTTTCTCACACCCAGTTTATTATTACTCAGTTTACTCAGGATGACTGCAACAAGGACAGCTATGATTCAAAATAACATAATGGAACAGAGGACCAGTTATTTACTTAATTGACAGCCAGCTAGATACAGCTTAGTGTGATTTTATGGTGCTCCATTTTAGTGCCAAAAGCATGAAATATAAGTATTATACATAAAAGAGATAAGAACTATTTTTTGTGGGGGGGGGTACAGTGTCTAGTGTTTTATTTTCTAACATAAGAGAACTATTACGAATGGATAATTCTAGTTTGGAAATTAAATCTTTTTTTCCTTTTCAGATGGAAGAGTGACAAAAATTATGGTTGCAAAACCCTTAAGTATCTGAATTATGGTGCAATTTTTATTGGGAGGCCAGCATAGCTGGTGATCGCCAGTTGCCTAGACAATGTTTCTGTCTTTTCTGGTTATCTGAGAGTGTTGTGATAGTCTTGTTTTCACCGATGACCAAAAGCTTATTTATTTGACTAAGATGTTCTCTGCTGCATTTCCTGACTACACATTTCTCCTGGATTGACCACTTCTAATGCAATTTGTCCTAGCTACCAGTCCCAAATTCATTAGGGAAGCTTTTATTTTTCAATCCAATTATATCTCAATGCTTTTAAAGTGCCTTTTCAGCTAACCTACTAGTAATATTTAATATGTCAGAGGTTTGCTCATTTGAGACAATTTCTAGTTTTTTTTTCTAGTGAGCAGGAAATTGCTGCTTTGTCAAGGGATCAACTCAATCCAAGCTTAATTTTTCAGTTTCTCCACTTTATAGGCTGACTGGCTACCTAGCGCAGTCACTGTACACTTTATTCATTGGAGGTTACAGCCGCATGTCAAAGGGGCAGTGCATGGGATGAGTCTATGTTTTACAGTGTCATCATGCAGGCCAACTAGAGAACATGGCCAGACTATGCAAGTGCCATTCAGGGCAGGGATACAAAGGAAGAAATGTGTGCAACATTCTAGTACCATACATATATGTACTAAAATGTTAAGTATGTTTGTGGGATAGAAGCCATTTCCTCTACAGGTAGCTGATAAAGCAAGGTATATTGTATGTGAATGGAAGTGCACATCTCTGAAAGATTTTCTTTTATTATTTTCTGTTTTTTCTTCTGTTTTCATTGATTTGATGCGTATATGCAGTTCTGAAAAATAATCCCTACAGGATCTTTTTATCTCAATAAATTTATGGAATCAACAATGTTGAAACAACAGAGCTGGAAATTCATTTGTTTATGTATTTTAATCATTCATTTATTCCCATGGTTCACAATATACAATTTCTAGGTTAAATGGTCAGTGTACTGTGGTCACAAGTAAATAAAGGATTATTATATTTGGCATGGTAAGAATGTGGGCAATTACATTATTAAAAAACTTTGCAATTAAATGCTGCAGAAAATTCACATGGTTACTTGAAAGCAATATCAGGACAGCAAATAATCAACATAAATGTCAGAGACCACTGGCCTCAGTAAATGTTAAAAACTGGTTTATTTAGTGTTCTCACAGTTTGATGGACTGGTAAATCTGCAGCTTCCAGCTGGCATTTCATCTGTGCATGGTTAGCATAACAATTATTAAAGATTAGCAGCCCTATTTTGGTAACAGATCAAAGATGCCAAATTTAATATTGCTCCAACTCATCACACTTTCATAAGACTGTCACTATTTTGGTAATTGTGCATTGCATTGTTTAAAAACATGACAGCAACAAATGTCCTGTGAATTCTACAGTAAAAACAATCATTAATAATAATAAAATATCATGTCTATAAAGAAAACATGTCAAATAAATAGAATATGGGAGAGGTGGTATTTTAGAGTCTGGTATCTAGTAATATATATATATATATATATATATATATATATATATATATATATATATATATATATATATATATCTATATATATTTATTTATTCTATTTTGCACTCTGGGTGCATAATCTTATAGGCAGCAATCTAAAAAAAAGCTAATGTCTAGTTGCTAGAAATACATCTCATGTAGTATACTTCTATCTATGAGGAGTTCGAATAAAGACCTCATAGACTCTGGTAATACAGCCATAGTGTTTATATTGTTTAATGTGCATACTAAAGATAATTGTAAATGTTTTTACTGCCAAAAGTAACAAAACAGAGTCCACAGATTTAAAAGTACGTAAGTAAAATTTTCAGTTATAAAAACTGTTGATTAGCAACTACCATGTATTCTGCTGCAAGACAATTTAGTAGAACATTTCATGATCCAGATTTGTTAATCTTTGCAAAAAGAAGAACCACAAAGCCTAAAAATGTAAAATATGCCATGTTTTTACATGTCACCAGAGAAGAAACCCTAAAGGTATTTAACATACTATCCTTTTAGGAATATGAGTAAGACAAATTAGTAGCAATTTGAGACAAATTCAGGAAGGTATGAAAATGATTTGTGACACTGGAATTCCTGAAATGCTTGTCAATTTATAATGTGATCTGACTGATTCATTAATTGATTCAAATAATAACTTCCTTTGTTATGAAGGTAAATGAATTGGTCCAATTCACTACCCAGACCAAATAACAAAAATAAACATACAGCAATAAATGACTGAACAAGAACAAATGATATAAATACCCAGTGGAAAAATAGATACAATAATAATTATTAGCTCAGCATTTCATTTACCACAAAAAAGTGTACATTTCCTAATGAATTTGAACAACAAGAAACACATTCACTGAGAAATAGAGCAAAAAAAAAATGATCATGATGAGGAGTATGAAGAAGATGATGATGATCATGATAATACAACACATCCAGTAGTAATACAAACGTTTACAGAAAGTATCCAGCACAAAGGATTTCAGCCCCAGTGCTGCCTGCACATAGGCAATGTCAGAAGCTATTCTGAGTGTCAGAATGTGTGATTAAGTCAGAGTATAACCATTTACTAAGATGCTGATACAGACAAACAGCATAGTAGTCAGGTGAAATTACTATAAAATAGATTATGTGATACTTAGTGGGGGTATTGTCTTAGCTAGAGCCACAGTAACCCTTAAGAAAGAGAAAGTACTTAAGAAGGATGACTATATGGTATGGGCTGAGAGGTAGCTTATGAGAAATGCTTTACTTCTTGTGTTAATGAGCTGCTTTGCAGGAAGTTGGTGATGTACACGCAGTTTGCTATTACACCCAGGAGAAACAGAGGAGCTGAACTGAGGAATGGAGGTTATGAAGAAGAGGGGTAAGGGTGGGTGGTTGAAAAAGTACAAGGAATACATCAATCATCTGTCTTTGTCTGTCTCTCTGCTCTCTCTCTTTCTTTCTTTCTCTGTTTGCCTTACTTGCTCAAACTACTGAAAAAACTGAACTGTCTCAGAACAGAATAATAACCTTGAAAGTCTTCAGTAAGAGCAAGGATTACATGTCTATGGTGATGTTGGTCATCTACTGTGGTCACACCCATAGAAGACAACGATTATGTTTTTATAGTAGTGGAAGCACTGCTGCCTATTTAACATTAGACAGATTCACTTCTGATATGTGGTCACAATTTTATATACACATTGTGTGTGTGTGTGTGTGTGTGTGTGTGTGTGTGTGTGTGTGTGTGTGTGTGTGTGTGTGTGTGTGTGTGTGTGTGTGTGTGTGTGTGTGTGTGTGTGTGTCTGTGTGTGTGTGTGTCTGTGTGTGTGTGTGTGTGTGTGTGTGTGTGTGTGTGTGTGTGTGTGTGTGTGTATGTATATATATATATATATATATATATATATATATATATATATATGGATATATGGATCTACTTCAGTAGATCAACTTACCTAAACACCGAAGCACATATAACAGGGATGAAACAACCGAAAACACTATGGTACCGAATGGCCAAAACATTGTAAACTTACACCGGGAAAACACTCAGTCATCCATCAACATCATGAAAACAACCACATTAAATTAAACCCATGCAAGGGCGGGCTTCACCCCCACAACCCCCCTACTTAAATATACCAACTCCGAGATCGCAGTACAGTGTGGAAAAGGGAAAAGGTCACCATGCTGGCCAACCGACTCTTTTCCAGTGTTAATTAATTACGATCTTCTGACCATTTGGTACCATGGTCTTTTCAGAGTTGTCGTCTCAGTTATATGTGCTTCGGTGTTTAGGTACGTCGGCCTACTAAATTAGACCTATATATATATAGATATATATATATATATATATATATATATATATATATATATATAGTTCCCCTGCATTTGTCGAATGTCTGTTTGTTCAACAAACCTAGGGGTGTTATTTAATGTAGATTATATGGATGGCTGAACGGTGGATATCTTGATGGTATGGAATGTTGATACATGTAAATGGGGTTGGGGGGGTGAGAGCATGTGTGTGTATGTGTATGTAAGGATTCGGGTGTGGATGAGTGAAGGATGGGTGTTGTATGTTTAGGTGCAAGTTTGTGTATTCTCTTTAGTAATGATGCTAACCCTAACTCTGCCCTTACCCCCAACCTTAAGCCTACACCTTAATATTATTAAAACTTTCCTATAACACTGCCACTATTCAGACAAATTTGAGGCTAATCTTACAGGGGTTTTTAGTTTTAATACCAGGAGAGGAAATAGGTTTCCTCTGTCAATATTATTGTTTCTGTTTCTTTTTTTTCTCTCTTTATTGTGTATGGTTGAATTTATTTTGTCATTAGGGCAGTGTGGTCATAATATATATATATATATATATATATATATATATATATATATATATATATAGATATATATAGTTCAGTAAGCATGTCAATATTAATTACAGACACACACACATGTATATATATATATATATATATATATATATATATATATATATATATATATATATATATATATATATATACACATACATAATTTATTTATATATATTTATATATATATATATAGATATAGATGATAGATATACACTTAAGGTAGACTTGATTTTCATTTAAACAAGAAACATTTTTATTAAATGAACACTTCTGACATTGGCAATCATACATTTACATAAATGAAAAAAAAAACATATTGACATATTTTCACTTGCAAATATTATACATCACATACAATCTTCTATACAGTCATTGTCAGTCAAACATTACATTGCTCATTCAGTCCCTTACTTCGCTTAAACCTCATTTCCCCTCTATACCATTACTCTACAAGTATTGTTCCCTATATAATTTGCTCATACCCTTTTTAATAAGCCTGCTTCTGGTTCTTTTAGCTCTGTTATTATAGTCACCTTTTCTAGTAGAGTTGGCTTAGAATTTGATTTCCATTTTCTAGTAATTGCTTTTTTTTGGCAGCCACCAGAATTAAATTAAGCAAGGTCTTACTGTGTCTAGACAATTCACAGTTCAGGAATTTATTTCCTTAGTTAGAACAATTTGCTCACCAAGTACTTCTGACAGAGTAGTCTACAGAAGATTTTTAAAGTCTGCTAATTCATTACACTTCCAAAAAATATGTTTCCAATTATCTCCTTCTTCACAATTACACTAACAAAATTTGCAACTGACCTGAGGAGAAATTCTTTGGTGTCTCCTTGGGGGTGTAAAAATACCTATGCAAATACTTCCAAGCAAATAATCTAAATCTTCTAGACTTTGCTCTATATTTGTGAGCCATACGTATATCTTTCCATTGGTTCTCTGTGAATTGTTTATCAAATGAACCTTCGCTAATTGATTGCTATAGTTATCTTGCAATATTTTATATGCTCTACTAACTATCTCTTTTTTAACAGCAACTTGTGTTCTAGATTATACAAAGCCTCTACCAGTACTGGTCTTTCACTTAGGATCCACTATTTATTTCTCTTTGACTATACTCTGACACCAGTCCTTGATAGTGAAGGGATTCTCTATCCTTCAGTCCAAATTAATTCATGGCCTCTTCCCATTCTATTACCTTTCCCTGTCTAATTATTTGCTCCCATTACCTTGGTTCCTTTGCCAGTTTTGTACAGTAAATTTCAACACCCTCTTGACTATTCTCTGCACTACGAAATACAGTCATCCCTATTGACAGAATCTCATTTCTCCATCACCATGTTAGCTAAGTTCTTATAATACTTCCTGCTACATTATGAATATAATATTCCAAATGGTTATTTTTATTCTCCATAAGGATCTGCATCCAAAATTTCGGTCTCTCCTTGTTCCTTGAGCTTCCCCTTGTTTCATCATCATCGCTTTCCACTTTGATTTATCACTTTCTGCTTGTATGTATAAGAGCCTTAGCTGTGTAGCACTGAAATATCTCTTCAAATCGAGTAATCTTAAACGACCTTGTTCTATTGGAAGGACCAACTTATCCCACTTCATTCTGGCACTCTTCCCTCCCAGATAAAAAACCCTTCAACTCTTTATTAATTGCTATTCACAACTTCTCCTTTGGTTGATAAAAATATGCCTGACCTGTGTATAAAACTAATGGACTAAAACATATTCACTGCTTGTATCTTACTATCTATATCCATAAAACAAAGCTTCCAGTTTCTCAGTTTATGCATTATCTTTTGTTTAGTCTCTTCCCACATATCCTTGGCTGCCATAACAGAATCCTTTCCAACCCATACTGCCAAATTGTTCATTTTATCATTTTCCCAATAAATATAGGTATTGCTGAACCAAATCATATGTGGGTACATAGTTTACAGATACCACCTTTACTTTAACTTCATTAATTTTTGTATCCCAAAAAGATCTGAAACTGTTTTAGAATATCTAAATGTCAATGGAGTTAACATCATCTACAAAAGTTCGACAATGCATACATTGGCATACATGAGAAACAAATACCCTTGAAGAATGTAAAGAAATCAACAAAAACAATTGCAAAAATCTGTATTTTGGGAGGGTACAAGACCACTGCATCCCCCAATGCCCCTGCTAATTATCTATGCTAATGCCAGCATCACACAATACCAGGGAATGGGCATATTTCCCAGCTGCAGGGACTATGTGATCTCATTCACCAGCCAGCCATCTTTTTATTCAGTCAAATTACATTCACTAAGCAGATATCAACATTAACAACAGATGCCTAGATAGACAGATAGATAGATAGATAGATAGATAGATAGATAGATAGATAGATAGATCTGTTGCAATGGTCTCTGTCTAACATTAGTCAGATATTCATCTGACATACCATGTTTAGTATATATATATATATATATATATATATATATATATATATATATATATATATATAGATATCTGGTGCACTGCCCTATATCTAATGTTAACTAGCTATTCTTCTGACATGAGGTCATTACAATGTATAACTGGATCACATTTTTCTGTATAACATTATTCAGGTAATGTTTTGACATGTGGTCAGCACTATATATATATATATATATATATATATATATATATATATATATATATATATCTATATATATATATATATACAATATGGCAGTGTGTACAGTACTAAAAGGTAAGTGAATGCTATATGCCCTTTTCCTCACTGTAGTAAGATCCCGGAGTTAGTATATATATTTTGGGGGAACATTGAGGGGTGTGGAGGCATATTGTTTGTTAATAAGGTAAGTACGCACTTTTTAATTTTGGAAAGAGTCATTGGTGTTGTAAGTGTGCATTTTTTTCTTTTATAGTTTTCATTTGGTGAAGATGAATTGTTATTTGCGCAGTTTATTTGGTATTGTGAACCTAGGTTTTGTGAATGTTAATGTTATTTGTGATGAAATGTTTGGTATTCAGAGATCTGTGCATTTTTTTGTTATGTTAAGCAATTCACAGGTGAAGAGAAACACGTCATGTCTATGGCTTAACATTTTGTATTTTTCAATTCAGCATTGTCAGTTTTCAGTATTCTGAAATTCAGTCAAATGAGTTTTCATAGTATTTTGAACATTCAGGACTGTAAACTCAGTCAAATGAATCTCAGTATTTTGAGCTTTTAGTCATGTGAAGTGGACCTATAGATATATATATATATATATATATATATATATATACCTATAGATATCGATATAGATGCATATATATATATATATATATATATATATATATATATATATATATATATATATATATATATATATATTTATATATATAGACACACACACATGTGGTGCATGTGTCTCTAACAGTAATCAGATGTTCTTCTGATTTGTGTTTATATACATGAATATATCTGGTGTACTACTCTTTGCCTAACATTAGTCAGCTATTCTTCGAACATGTGGTCACTAGTATACATATCTTCACTTTCTCCATCATCCTACCATTGAAAAAAGATCACATCATGCTTTTTATACTGCTTTTTAAATTTAATCCTTTAGTCAAACCAGTTTTTGTAAAAGTCTTACATGGTTATATCATCCTTCTAATAACTACAATAGTTCCCACTCTACAATTTCATCCCATAATTTCTCATTTTTTCATTTATTCCCGTTCTATTTAGTATACATCCTTTTTCCAGTACCTTATTCTTATTGATAAGTGGTCTGAAGAACTCATCGTAACTGTATAACCACCTGCTACTCCCAAGCATTCTAATGATATAAAATAATTAATTTCAGATCCAAATACTTCCTGTCCTGTAAATCCATTG